>NW_026000504.1:0-2497 GCF_001458135.2 Marmota marmota marmota | reverse complement strand
TTTGGTTTAGAATAAGGGTTAGTGTTAGGGATATGGCTTGTTTTTGTTTTATGACTAGGGCTAGGCATAGTTCAAATTTTAGGATTAGCATTATTGTAAGGACTATGTTAGTGGTTGGTTTAGGCTTATGTTTGCAGTTAAATTTAGAGTTAGGTTTATATTTAGAGTTAGGATTAGGGCTAGGACTAAGGATAGAACTAACAATAGGGCTAGGGCAATAGTTAGTCTTAGGGATAAGGCTAGGGTTTGGATAGGACTAAATTAGGTCTAGGATTATTGTTAGGCTTAGTGTTATTGTGAGTCCTAGGGTTAGGATGATGGGTTAGGTTTAGGTTTAGGGTTATGCTTAGGTTTAGAGCTAAGGTATTAGTAGGATCAGGGTCACTATTAGTGTTTGGGATAGGTTAAGGTTTTAAGTTAGGGCTCGAATTAGCATTAGGGTTAAAATTAGGGTAATGATAAGGTTAGGTTTAGGTTTCAGGTTAGGTTTAGGGTAATGAATAGGGTTATGAGTAGGGACAGGTTTAGGCTTAAGCCTAGGTTTAGCATTAGGGTTAGAGTTATGGTTAGGGTAATGGATAGGGTTAGAGCTAAGGTTATGGCTAGGGATAGGGTTACAATTAGTGCTAGTGTTATGGTTAAAGTTAGGGTTAGGGTTAAAGCTACGGTTAGGGCAGAGATTCTGGCTAGGTTTTTGGTTAAGTTAAGGCTAAGGTTAGGGTTACATATAATATAAGTATTAGGGTTATGATTAAGGCTAGTTTTATGATTAGGGTTAGGGCTTAGTCTAGTGTTAGATTTAGGGTTAGGGTTAGAGTGATGTTTAGAGCTAGGTTTAGGGTTAGGTCAGGGTCAGGGTTAGTTTTAGTTTTGTCTTAAAACTCAAATTAGGGCTAACATTAGGGCTAGGTGTAGGGTTAAGGCTTGGTTTAGGTTAAGGGTCAGGGTTAGGGCTATGGCTTGGTTTTGTATTTAGGGCTAGGGCTAGAGTTAGGACTGGTTTTAGGATTAGCATTAGCGTTAGGGTTAGGGCTAGTGTTAGGTTTAGGTTTATGCTTATGGTTAGGATTAGATTTAGATTTAAATTTACACCTAGGGTTAGGGCTAGGGCTAAGAAAAGGTCTAGGGTTAGGCCTAGGGTTAGAGCTAGGACTAGGGTTCCAGTAAGGGATAGGGTTAGAACTAGTTTTCGGGCAAGGTTGAGAGTTAGACTTTTCTTAGGGCTAGGTTAGGATTAGGGTTAGGGATATGGCTAAATTAGGGCTAAGATTAGAGCTAGGTTTAGTGTTAGGGTTAGGCCCAGGTTTAGGGTTAGGGTTATTATTAAGGCTATGTTTAGGGCTAAGATAAGAGCTAGGGTTTGTTTTAGGGTTAGGGCTAGGATTATGGCTAGGGCTAGTGTCAGGTCTAGGGTTACAGTTAGGGATATTTTAAAGCTTAGGTTTTTGGCTAGGTCTAGTGCAAGGGTTAGGTTTAGGGTAAGGATCAGGTTTAGAGCTAGGGGAATTATTAGGGTCATGTTCAGTGTTAGGGTTTGGTTTAGGTTTGAGTTTAGGATTATTGCTCGAATTGGCATTAGAGTTAGGGTTATTGTAATACTAGGATTAGGTTTAGGTTTCAGGTTAGGTTTAGGATAATTGATAGGGTTGGGGTTAGTGATAAGGTTAGTGTTAGGCCTAGGGTTAGCATTAGGGTAAGTTTTATGTTTAGGGTAAAGGATACAGTTAGAGTTTAGTTTAGGGCTAGGGTTATGGTTAGGATTAGGTTTTGAGTTGGGTTAGAGTGAGGGTTAGAACTAGGGTTATGTTTAGGGTTATGTTATGAGCTATGAGTAGGGCTAGAGCAAGGGTTAGGTCAAAGGTTAGGTCTAGGGATAGAATTACGATAGTTTTAGGGTTAGAGTTAGGGTTAGGGCTAGGATTATCATTAGGGTTGGGGTTAGGTTTAGTGTAATGGATACAGTTAGATTTAGGTTTAGGTTTAGGGTTAGGGTTATATTTAAGTTTAGGGTTATGGTTAGGGCTATGGTTATGTTTAGGTTTATAGTAAGGGTTAGGTTTTGAGGTAGGGTTAGGGTTATATGGAGTGTTAGGTTTAGGATTAGGTCTAGGTTTAGTTTTCTGGTTAGGGTTAGGGTTATGGTTAGGGTTAAGGCTAGGGTTACCAATAGGTTTAAGTTTAGGTTTAGTGTATTTTGTAGGTTTAGAGCTAGGGTAAGGGCTAGGGTTAAGTTTTGGATTTGGGCTAGGGTTAGGGTTAGATTTACGGATATTTCTAGGTTTATGTTTATGGTAAGTGTTAGGCTTTGAGCTAGGGTTGGGACTAAGGCTAGGGTTAAGTTAGGATTAGGGCTAGGGTTAGGGTTATGCTTAGGGCTAGGTTAAGGCCTAGGATTATCTGTAGGTTTTTTGTTAGGTTTAGGCCTAGGGTTAGGGCTCTGGGTAATGTAAAAACTAGGGATGTGAGTAGGGCTAGTTTTAGGGTTAGGGTTATGGCT
>NW_026000503.1:0-2497 GCF_001458135.2 Marmota marmota marmota | reverse complement strand
CGGCTTGGTGTCCCCTCCACCAAGGAGGAGGTCAGCGTGGGCAGGGGGCGGGCGGGGCCACAGGCCGGGGGTGCCCCGACTCCTAGGTCAGGGTTCCCCCCTTACTGGACCCTGGTGGCTCTGTGGGACTGTCCTATGAGCACAGCAGGTGATCTGGCCAGTGGGGACCGGGGATCCAGGCCCCCTGAGCTTTCCAGCCAGGCTGTGGGCTCGGGGATGGAGAGACGCACACAGTCCCCGCCTCGCTGCCCGCACAGTCGCCACCTGCCCGCCACCATCATCTGCACCCCTGGAGCTGAGCACAGCCCGGGGTGGGGGTGCAGCGGCGTGGGACGGATTTCCACGGAAACCCTTCTATGGAAGACCTGGGGCCACCCCTGGGCCCTCTCCAAAGCGAGGGGCGAAGGGGCTGGGTCCGGGGACTCCCTGGGCACCGGCAGGGACAGCGCCCTGGGGATTCGTGGGCTCCGGGACTGAACCCAGCCTCGGGCCTCCACCGTGACGGCCTCTCACACTCCCCTTCTAGCGTAGCACGCACACACACATGCATGTGCGTGGGCCAGCGCATGCTTAGGAGCGTGGATGTCACACACCCGCGCCAGCGTCACCGCACGCGCGCAGGAGGGGCTGTCAGTGGGATGCCGCCCACACATGCGCAGATCGTGCGCACCCACCCCTTGATGCATGCACCCCCCCACACACACACACACACACACGCCCGCTGTGTCTTAAGCACGTGCACACTTATGCGCACACACGGGAACAGACCCTCGTTCCGACCCACGTCCCATGCTCCCAGCCAGGTGCCAAACCCACGGGGCGTCCTGCACGCAGGCACCGTGGCCCCCCACCTCCCAGGGACCTCACTCTGTGGCGCCCCACCCCCTGAACAGTGTTTGCACAGCTGTCCTGTGTCCCCTGAGAGCCGGGGGAGCAGGCCATGGGCTGCCTGATGGAGAATGTCACCCTCTCCAGCCCCTCCTGCCCCCAGCCGGCCTTTGTCAACCATGACAGCTCACAGGGGACCTGCCATCCTGCCCTCCTAGCTGGCTTCCCTGCCAGGGCCCTGGGCAATGAGTGAGCCTCGGGCGTCCCTCCTCGCCCCGTCGCCCTTGCCCAGGCCTTATCAGTGGGCGCGGGTGGAGAGGACAGGGGCTGGACACCAGGAGGCCTGTTCTAGAAGCATCCGCCCATCCCTCCACTTCCTCTCCACCAGCCCAGCCCCTCACATCCGCTTGTGGCCCCACCTCTCAGCCTTTGTCCAGGCTGTTCCCCGCCCCCAACTCGCCCCTTAGCAAAGACCCCTAGCCGCCCCCTCCAGGAAGCCCTCCGCGTTCCCTTCCCTCGTGGCCTCGAGGCTGCCCGCAGGTCTTCCCTGGTCCCCTCCCCCACCAAGATGTCCATTTCTTGCTCCCTGAACATGACCGGGGATGGGGAAGAGGGGAGTCGTGGGGAAGGTGGACAGCTGGGCTCCCATCATCCTGGCACTCCCAGAAGGGGGGGGGGGAGCCCTGGCCAAGGGCTAGACCTCTGCAGGAGGCGGGAGGATGGGAGGGAGAGACCCAGGGAGCTGCGCCGGGCGCCTCTATCCTGGGCCTCCAGGAGTGGATCAGGTCCCTGGTCTTAGTTTAAGAGTTAAATGATGCCACGGCACACATGAGGAAGTTAGGTAAATCCTTCCCCTCCCCTCCCCCCCAGAAGGCTGCCAACTTCTAGATTGTAATTAGTGCGGGGTAATGAAATTAGCATATCTACCAACACACTCCCTGCTCATCATGTACAGGGAAGGGCCAGTGGCTCCAGTTCCAGATCATCCTCTGGAGGCTCCCTGGGCACTGGCTCCCAAATGCCCAGATGGAGGGACATCCCCCCAGCCCCCGCCTAGGCGCCACCAGGCAGCCCCTGGGAGCCTGAGGGACCTTCCTGGAGGGAGCTCCTCTCTGCTCAGACTGTAGTTGCTTTGGGTAAAGTGAGTGGGACCTGTCCGGTTGAACTTGGTGTGGCCAGGGGTGGGCATCCTGGGTCCACCCACACAGCGGGGGGCCTGTGTGGGAGCCTTCCCAGGGCCACTCCCACCTGTCAAGTAAGGGTGTCAAGACATGGGAAAGCAGGGTGTGCTCCTAAAAGCACGTCTAAGGAGGTGAGGCGGGAGTGCAGGGCCCTCCACTCACAGGAGTATGATTTAGTCTCTCTGAGCCTCAGTCCCCCCCTTCTATAGAATGGGAAGGACAGACAAGCCCAAGACTCCAGCAGCACTCCCCGGGCCACGTGGGGCTCCCTGCTGGGCACCAAGTGCTCTATGAAGAGCAAGGATCCAGGTGCAGATTGGGCATCCCACCCAACCCAGAAGTGGACTCACCCCTCTAGTCACGGAGGAATAGGACCAGAGGTACCACCCAGAAGTCCATACCTAGGTTTGTCCCACCTCTCTACTGGGCTCCCCAACTCCCCGGCTTACCCTGGAATTCCATGAGAACACCAGAACACCACATGCTGA
>NW_026000502.1:0-2497 GCF_001458135.2 Marmota marmota marmota | reverse complement strand
AAGGTGAGAAGGTCAGGGTAGAGACCACCAGATGAGATGTTTCTGACCCCAGGGTAAATGATGTCATGGAGAAATTCCTGGTAGCTGATAAGGATTCAAAGGGAGGTCAAAAGCCCCCAAATTTAGCTAACGAACAGGGAGTTAGCCAGCCAAAACAAGGATGCACTTGAGATGGAGGGCCTAGTGAGGACCTGGGATGACATCCCATCACTTGTCATCATTTGCCTGATCCTCTGTGTGGTCCTCACTGCTCTCAAACTCTACTGCCTCATCTGGACCTTGGTGAGAGCTGCAACTTCTCCCTAGCACCCACTCCTCAACAGATCATCCACTCCACACCAGGAGAAGCCTCTCTTGGTTCCAGAAATGATCATCGTGGTCTGAGTGAGTGTGTGTCTGGTGGACCTAAAGTCTAAGGCTTGAGACTTTTAAACTCAGCATGCAGAAGGAATGTCTATCATTAGTCTGTCATGATTAAGTGTGTTAGCAGTGCTCAGAATTAATCTAGAATTTTTTGCTGTGAATTAATTAATCTAGAATTGTTTGTTGTGAATTGATTATGTCTATTGCAGTGCCTAGCATTAAGGATGTTTGTTTTCTTGATTAAAAACCTATACAGTAAAATTGTATTGAGTATTTTGAGTGAATAAAGCATTCAAAAGAGTAGAAATGCATGGACATTCTTTATTCCTCCCCCTTAACTGCATACATCTCAATTTGCCTCCTTAGGACACATTGATAGACCCAACCTGATCTTTTCTTAAAATTGGGAGCCATCTTGCCACAAAGCCATGAAAAGATAATTTTGGCTTTACTATAAATTACTGCAAATTCTGAACCTGCTTGGAATGCCTGCCCGTGCCTTGAACTCACCCATGCCTGGCTCTCTGACCAGGTAGTAGCCCTCTCTAAAACCTTAGTGACACCTCACAAATCTTGGCCTTCCCTGGCCAGATATTGACCCTCTCTGAGGCTCTAATGACCTTCATAAATTCTTATGTTGGGGCCAGCAAAAAATGTAAACTAACATCAGTGTTATGCTTGTCAGAGTTCTGTTATCTGTAAGCCCCCTTTGTGTAACTTTCTGGGCTATAAAGCTGGGCTGCAGGAAAGCTACTGCTGCTGTCTTGTTCTCCCCATTTTGGGAGGGAGAGGCAGCCTGGCCGGTCGAAATAATAAGCTTGCTTTAATTTGATTTTAATCGGAGTCAGTGGTCTTTTCTTGTGTCCTGGTCTAACACACATAGCATTATATATTTTGTCAGGAGCCACCTCAGAAAACACTCTAAGTCTGAATTCAAACAAAAGAGAGCTTTATTAACTTGGCCAGGCACTGTCACCCATCCATAGAGACTAATGCTCTTTGGGAGAACAGCAGCTTCTTGGCCTGTGTCTTGGGAATATAAGGACAAAAACCAAAACTCAGTGAGTTGTTTAGTGTCACGTAAACAAGCCAATCACAGAAGTTAAAACAATAACTAGTGGGACCTAAGCAGGACTAGAATTTTCCAGTTAGCAAGCAAGCAAGTTAAGAAAGCTAACAAAAGCAGTTAGCTTAACTACATCTCTGTCAAAACAAGTGTCATATCCTGAGTGTCAGCTCAGATGGGGTGATAATCTATTTGAAAGTCATGTAGACCCATAAATGTACTCAAACCCAGGATGTAGTTCACCATGACCATGACTATATCCTGAGTTGGGTATATTCTGTGGGGTACAAAGTACAGAAAAACAATTTTTTAAAAAAAAAAGACAGCTTTCATTTCAGTTTCTCAGAAATGGATCATGCGGTTTCCTCTTCACAGAGCAGTAACAGAAAAACTTAGATGGAGTATAGAACAGCTAAGATGGCATCCCTATGGCCACACTTTCTGTTTGTATAGCCACAGTGACTCCATTCCTGCTCTTCCAGTACTAGTAACTTATTTGATGCTTGCAGTTATCTCATTTACTCATCATTTTACTACTGAAATCTATAAGCCTTATACCTACATGATCAAGCTAATACAATTGTTCACAACTATATTGATTTAATCTTGTCTATATCTATATTAACCTATCAGCCTATATCTATCTACAACCATACTGGATATTGACTTATCACCTTTCACTGTTCCATATCTTTTTCCCGTGACTTAAATCCTATGTCTTACAGTTATATTATTTTATTACTATTACTTAGGCTTACTCCTGATGAAAAACTTATCTATGAACTTATTTCTTACTGTTGCTTATATGTGTTATCTTTGATTGTTCCTATAATCTATAACCTATGTCTATGACTTATTGATTATATTAATCAGTTCACACAATAACAATTTTCTCCAATGATCCTTTGTTGATTTCATTGGGCAATACTGTGCTTTCAAAATTTGAATATTTACTAAGGGAATAAAGTTTAATATTTTGTATTATTTTTTGTAAATGGAAATAATTCAAAATTTTCTAATTTTTCTTCATCTATATCCTCAATCATGTTTCTCCATGGGTAAGTGTAA
>NW_026000501.1:0-2498 GCF_001458135.2 Marmota marmota marmota | reverse complement strand
TTTTTTTTTTTTTTTTTTTTTTTTTTTTTTTGGTACCAGAGATTGGACCAAGGGTACTTTAACTCTGAGCCACATTCCCAGCCCATTTTATATTTAACTTAAAGACGAGGTCTCTCTAAGTTACTTTAGGACCTCACTAAGTTTCTGGGGCTGAACTTGAACTTGTGATCTTCCAGCCTCAGCCTCCCTAGCCACAGGGAGTACAGCAGGTGCCACCATTCCCCACTGAGCCCTCTCTGTTGAGGGTATGTGTTCTTGAATCCCCCCTCCTTGGTGTCCAGGGATGTTTGTACCTTGGCCTGTGCCCCACAGGTTCAGGACAGGGGAGGCACTGGCTCTTCTTTGGTAAGACAGGAGAAGGGCTGGGTGAAGAGGGGAGATGGGCAGGAAAAATGCGTGCCTCCTGGACGTGAGGGCCCCAGGCTGATAACTGGGAACTGCCAGTCAGCTGTGGGCACTGGGGTGAGTGAGACCTGCTTTTTGCTGTGACCTTGCTGAGTCGGTCCCCATCCTATCAGCTGGGGGGGTAGACATGTGTCTGGACCCAGGGGTGGTGTTCTGGGTGGGGGGGACTGCCTCATTGTGCATCTGAACCCACTTCCAAAGGTTGTACAAAAGCCTCAAGGATCACGTCCCACCCACAGGTGTTTTAGGGGTGGTTGGCTCTCTGCTGTGCTTCTAAGGGTTCAATTCAAGCAAGACTGGGGCACTCAGTGACGGCTGTGCTGTTTAGTTTCTCCCTGGCCTGGGGATCCCCTTTGGGAACCTCTTCTGTAGGTATCTCAATGACTCACCTCCTCTCCCTCTCCCTCCTTCCTTGTCTTCTACCTTGTCTCCATAGGAAACTCCCCCTCTGCCTCTCTCCAGCTCTTTCTCCTTCTCTCTCTGTACACAGTGTGCTGTGGGCCCTGCAGAACTCTGGGCCCCTAGTGACTCTGCCCACACTTTGCTCTGATAGACCACTAACCTCTAGCATGGCCCCTGGAACATGAAGCTCTGTCTGAGAAAGTTCCCAATCCCCTTTCAAATCCCTGTGTGGGAAAGTTCTATTTTTTTCCAAGCAGATGGGCATTAATTGGTGACAGGGTCACACTTAAGGTCAAGACTTGCCTGGCATGTGTTATTTTTTCCAAGCAGATGATAGTTGCAAGACCTCCCTGTCTTAGTACATTTGTTGAAACAAGCTTTAACTAGGAATCCTTCCTCTGACTCTATGAGACACGGAGTGGAAGATAGGAAGCTCACATAGACACAAATAGTGGCCTTAAAACTCAGAAGGGTTTTTCTCCAAGTCTGAGAGGGATGCCTTTGGAATGTACTCATCAGAAAACCAGGGCCTCCTGCCATCTCCACTGAATAGTATGATCTGAACTTCAATAGTTGCCAGGGAGAACACTTAGCTGGCCTCATTGCATTTACTAGATCACCCTTCATCATTTTTTACCTCCCTGACTCTAGGGACACCCACTCGCCTCCCTCCCCCCACCGGCTCCCCATCTCCCTTTGAAACACCCCTCACCTCCCTGCCCATAGTATTTCCCTCTGGGATGTAATGAACAGGACAAGGACAGGGATCATGGGTCTTTCCTGAGCTACAGGTTCCTTGCCCAAGTATCTCTGCTCAGACTCCTGATGTGGAGAGTGACCCACTCCCCCCTCTTCTCTTCTATTGCAGGTGATTAATGGAATCATCACGTTTGTTACTACGATTTTATTTGGTGTTCCAGGACTCGTCGTCAGGGCAGTGGCCAGAGCACTGCGGAACAATTAATAAATCTAAGGCGTTATGTTGGCGGCACCAGTTAACTCTGGGGGATTTGAGCAAGCTGGTTTACAGATTTCACTCTCTTTTGAAATCATCAGCACTTGGTTTAGTAAAGCCGAATCAAAGCACAGGAAGCCTTTATCTGAGGGAAATGCTGCTAGCACAAATTCTATTAAAGATGAGATTGCACAATATCATGGTCTCAATGTTTGTGTCCCCTCCCACCCCAAATGCACATGTTGATTCTCTAACCACCAATGTGTGCTCTTCAGAGGTGGTAGTGTAAAGCGGTCACTAGGTTTAGACAAGGTGGTGAGAATAGGACCCCCAATGTGGGTTAGTGTCCTTAGAAGAAGAAGAAGAGGAAGAGCAACCAGAGCTCCCTTTCCCTCCCTCTGCCATGTGCAGCCTTATGAAAAGTGGGCCAACTGCCTGCCAAGAAAAACGTCTCTGGACACCATGTCTGCCTCACCTTGATCTTGGATTTCCCAGCTGCTGTGGCTTCAATTTAGTTTGTCCCTTAGAAATCCATGTTGTAACACAATTCCCCATAAGTGGTATTAATTTTAAGGATTAATCCATTCATGTGGTTACATAATTACTACATGAGTGGGTTGGTGGTCTAGAGGGTTATCTCAAGATGGGTTTCCTATAAAAAGCCACCTTGGCTCTGTCTTAGGTGCTCCTTGTCTCTTTCTGTGTGATTCCTGCAATGCCTCAGGACTCTGCCAGC
>NW_026000500.1:0-2498 GCF_001458135.2 Marmota marmota marmota | reverse complement strand
TCTCTCTCTCTCTCTCTCTCTCTCTCTCTCTCTCTCTCTCTCTCTCTCTCTCTCTGTGTGTGTGTGTCTTATCAGGCTGTTCTCTGCTGTTGTCAGAGGCTTTCACCAAATCCCTGTCTCTGTGGCTCCATGCTGGATCTGGAGATGGGAAATTCACAGCTGCAGCTGATAACTAAGGGCATTTTCTCCACTGAAGGAGAAAATTTAGAATAAGATGCTGAGGCTCCCTCTTATCAAGCTTGAATTATTGGAAGCAAATAAATACATCTTCCATCCCTGGAGAGCAAGGATTTTATGAAGATTATTGCCAGGTTTGTGTGCCCCTTGTATCAATTCCTCAGTGGTCCTCATTAGAGATGCTTGTGAATTATTCATTGTATTTTCTTTGGACACAGAAAATAGATGTGTGAGATACTTGGTTCTTGTGTAATACTTGTTTCATGATCTTCAACATTTAACTTCCCTTTTCTTAATCTTTTCTAAGGAATGAAGGAGAGATGGGAGACTTTGTGATAATACAATATATCATACACAAAGCAGTTTTCCCACTGAGAAACTGTATGAAAAATATAATAAATGTAAAGAAATTAAGTGAAACTTAGAAATACAAGAAAAAAGTAGTAAATTTATAGTTTTAGTGGAGATTAGGGCCTATTTTTTCTTCTATTAGATGTGGGGTCTCTGGTTGTATTCCTATGTCCTTGATCCATTTTGAGTGAAGTTTTGAGCATGGTGAGAGATAGGGGTTTAATCTTATTTTGTTGCATATGGATTTCCAGTTTTCCCAGCACAAATGGTTAAAGAGGCTATCATTTCTCTAATTCATGTTTGTGGCACCTTTGCCTAATAGAAGATAATTGTAATTTTGAGGGTTAGTTTCTGTGTCCTCTATTATTTGCTGTTGGGAAAAGTATAACAGCAGCTGCACCCCAGAAAAAAACCCAATATGGCACCTAAGGACCTCTCTTCCTACTTTCCCCTTTTCCACTGACGTGAAAAGTTCCCGCAGGTGTGAACTCTCCTGCTGGCGCCAATATTTCAAATCTCACTGGTGGGGAACCTTAGCCCCAATAAGAACTAATTCCGTGGGCTCCGGAACTAATATCTGGAAGAACTTGCCAATAAACAGATGGCCCGCCATTTATCTAAGCCCTGCCATCTCTCCTTAGATCTATATAAGCACACAGCCTTTTGCAATAAAGTGGAACTCTCCCCAGCAAATTGTCTTGCGTGGAGGCTTCTTTCAGTGGTGCCATGACTCATATACAGATGAGCTCATTCTAATAAGAGCTCCCATCTCCGGCTCCATCGAGATACTCTGCCCTCATCTGCTCTTTCAGACACTGGCTCCCTGCACTCACCACTTATCGGACTTAGGTAAGTTCCCCCTCCCCGGCTTGCCACTCTCTTTGGGCTAACAGCAGGAACTGTGACCGTGACCGTCCAGTACACTCCTGATGCCCGGTAGGGAGGAGGGAACTCACCCCACTAAGACCTTCACAGGCCGCAGTGGACCCTCTGGTGACCCTCTTCCCTTTGGGGTGTGAGCCTTCTGGGTTTAGGTGAGAGACTCTTTGGTTTCTTCCTCCTCCACCTGGAGCTGCGTTCTGCCTGGATCTGCCTTCCAGCCCGGAGCTGCGTTCCGCCAGATCTGTGTTTCGCCGGAAGCTGAGTTCCGCCTGGAGCTCCGTTCCTCTTATTCCTGACACTTTTGCTCCAGTCAAAAACTTTCCTGACGTCAGGTTGCCCATGGCCCCGGCCCTATTTGGGTCTCACAGGTCGCACTTCACTGGTGATGACTGGGTAGTGCCCTCTGTATTTCCTCACGACGGTTGGTCATTTTGGGGATTCCCACTTGATCCTCCATTCACCCCGAGCTTCCAGGAAGCTATTCCAGCCCGGGTTTTCTCTCTGTCCCTCTCTCTTACTCTCTCTCTCTCTCTTTCTCTCCCCCTCTCTTCCATCTCTTCCTGTGACCATGGGTGCCTCCTCGTCTATACCTGAAACCTCGCCCCTCAAATGTCTAATAAAAAAATCTGACCACACTCTCTCTCACACCAGATATTAAACCCAAACTTCTGATCAAATTCTGTACCCAAGATTGGCCTACATATCCACTGGATAATGGCAATCATTGACCTCCAGAAGGCTTGTTACATCCAAATCTCCTCCGGGACCTTTTTAACTATTGCCAGAGTCTGAAAAAGTGGAGGGAGATTCCCTGTGTTGAAGGCTTTAGCCTTCTCGCACAACACCCTGCTCTGTGTTCCCCCTGTTCTCCTTCTCAAGTTCTCCTTGCTTGCAAACCCCTCCCTTCCCCTACTTCTACTACTGTCTTTGCAGATTCTTCCTCATTTGACCCGGCAGATGAACCCCCACCTTATCCCTCAGCCCCATCCACCCCTCCTCTCCCACCATCCCCTCCTCTTCCTCCACCTGATTCCATGGATCCTCAGCCTTCTGTTTCATTCCCCTCCCCTCCGCCCTCTTCCACCTGC
>NW_026000499.1:0-2498 GCF_001458135.2 Marmota marmota marmota | reverse complement strand
TTTTTTTTTTTTTTTTTTTTTTAAAGGAAGACAATAAAACACCATGTCTGTAAAATACCCCTTTCCATTCACAGGAACTAAGCCAAGTTTGGCGGACAGTGAGAGCAGGTCCACACTATACTGTCCACACGTATCTCTTTTTCACATATATTATAAATTGGACAAAACAACTGTTATCTGTAGAAACTGCTTTCTTGCATTTTTAGCAGGACAGTTATTTCTTGTGATACTGATCAAGGAATGAAACAAATTAAACTAATGATGTAACTGCTTTTGTAGCCAAACCCTGTAAACCTCATAAACCTCTCTTCCTATGCTAACTCACATGAATCAGAGCACTGTGGAGAGGAGAGCAATTGTTCAGGTAGCTGTCCCTGGAGAAAGCAGTTGAATGATTATATAGTTAAAATGGGCTAAGAAAATATAACTAAGGATGCATCCTAAAAACACAAGAGTTCTCTTGTGAAACTAAACTTCAGTGATACAAAAACTAATGATATTTGCAATGGTTCACCTATCATTGTAATGATTGTTTTAATAACGTGAAAATGTTAAGGTGGAAAAACATTAGGGAATAATTAGGAAATGTTTTCATTCACAAGGACCACTAAAAGAGGAAGTTCATTTATTAATAGTGGAGTGATACACAGAATCTGTTTCATTTATATAACACAATATAATGGTTTCTATTACTTTGACAAGTATTATATTGGATTATTTATTTATAAATATCAGTATAAATTTACAAAGGATTGAAAATTAGCTATTAGATTGGGATAAAATATAAAGAGTTTTGAAAAAAATAAAAATTTACCATATATTTTGGGGTTAGTTTGTTTGTAATGAGGAAAACACAATGATTTCAATAAATTATTAATATGCCATTAAAAAATGGAAAAGAGGATATTTTGGCAAATTTGCTTAAATAAAAATATTATGATAACTAATTTTATTTTATTTTTTCTTAACATATCATAATGCTGTGGATATACTGTATTGTAGTATTTTGTTTGTAGTATTTTGTTAGATACTCTTCTTTATAGGATTAAGTTTTCTGAAACCTAAAATGCTCCAGAAATTAAACACACATGCATTCTAAACGCTGACTTAAGTACAGAATAAATATATTTAATCAAATAAATATATTTAATCAAAAGCCATTTAGTAAATTGTATTTTTTAAATTCTATGGATAAAACAAGTGCATTTTAAATGAATTTTATTTAAAAATTAAGTTAAAGTTTTAAATTGCTGACTTACAATTAAATTAGATTTAGAATAGACATCATTTATTGCTATCATTTTCTAAGTCACAAATTCCTAAAATTGAATTGAAAATATGCTAATCCTTAAAAGCATAAGGGTAGACACTATAAGGAATTTATAGCATGTTTATCACAATTGTATTATACCAAATATTATGAAAGGTTATTTAGGTTTGGGGATATCCTTCCAGAAAATATGTGTAGTGGTTTAACATATTTCCCAGTACTATGATTTGTACATTCTCTGAATTGCCAATGAGAAAAGATAATTCAAAAAGAAGCTTTAAAGTTTATTTTATTTTATACACAAAGACCATAAGTAAAAATATGATAACACTGGGATATTTGACAGTTGATTAAGCAGTTCATTAACTCTAACGTATCTATAATTATTTCAGCCAATTAAAACATACATCAATTCATATGAGAAAGTTCCTGTGCTCTCCTTATAAACAGTCATACAAAGAGAACTAAATCTTTGAAAAATCTTTGCATGTTATTTGTTTCTGTAGACTAGACATCCTGATCCATTCCATTCTTTTTTATTTTTCCTCAAATAATATACTTAGCACCATGTTTCTTCTCCCACATATAGTCTTCCAGAAATCCACCCAATAATTTATAATTATAAAATTTAGCCAACTAATTTGAGTAATATTGAAACATTATATTAACTAAAAATACTAAGGAACTATATACATAGCTGAGTGTACTATACCCAGGAAAAAGGTTGCTTTCAGTACAATACTCCCTCTACCAAGAATTAGTTCTCAAATGCTGCAAATTACTCATTATTTAAAACCCATCTTGAAAATCACTTTTCCTTATAAATTAAATCCAAATTTAATAGGAAGAGAGAAAGAGTAAAGTCACAGAAGACATAAATGATAATCTAAAAAAAATACAAAAAATATATATATATAAAGAAAATGAGATCAGTATGTCAAAGAAACATCTGCACTCCCATGTTTATGCAGCACTATTCACAAAAGCCAAGAAAAGGAAACCGCTTGAACACAGAGGGACATGTGTATAAGTGCGGTGACTCGGAAGGATTACAAATTCAAGGCAAGCCTGGGCAGCTGAGTGAGACAAAGAGACCTGTCTCAAAGTAAAAATATTTGAAAAAGGACTGTAGCTCAATTGTAGAGAATCCCTGGGTTCAATCCCCAGTACTGCTCAAAGACAGAAGGAAGGAAGGAAGGAAGGAAGGAAGGAAGGAAGGAAGGAAGGA
>NW_026000498.1:0-2498 GCF_001458135.2 Marmota marmota marmota | reverse complement strand
ATGACACAACAACAAAAGAAGCACAAAAAACAAAAGCAAAATGACACAACAAGAGAAACACAGAAAACAAAAGCAAAAGTAAAAACGAAAGTACACAATGCAGCTGCTGCCCCACTTTGGTCGCGGATCCCACTTCCTTGGGACTATTTCCCGCTTTGATCGCGGATCCCACTTACCTGGGACTACGGTGCACCCCCCTGACTGCTGAAAGTTCTGGTTCCCGGGTCTCGGCACCACTTGTCGCGACTTCTTGCCCGCAAGGAAGACGCAACACTCAGGAATCTTCTTTCAGTAGTTTATTTCAGGCCCTTGATAGTTCTTCTTCTCTCTCTCGGATGCCCCTCCCAGCCTTAATAAAGCATCTCAAGCCCCAATGCAAAGCAGCCACGTGGAGTTTTCTCATAGGGTGATGAAAAGTCATGCGCCAACTCTCCCAAATAAGGAGTTGTTTGTCACAGACCACAGCGGAGCCAGCGCCATCTTGTAATGGCGACCATAATTTGCATAAACGGCAGAAGCGGCTCACCACAATTAACCTGAGGATTCCATCAAAAAATCATTCATTGCTGAGAGCCACAGTCAAGTTGGAATGGCCCCTGGCATTTTGCCAATAGTATTGGTTGGAGGCGAGTCATTAAGATGATGCTGGATTGATTCAATTGTATATTAGACCTTTACTGTCTGCCTCGACCCGCTACTTTGGAGTTCTCACGGGGATTCCTGGAGAGTTCGCATTGGTTGGGGAAGTGCCAGAGGAGGGAGTTCCGGTTGGTGTGTGGTGTGTTCCTGAAGGAGCCACGTGGGTGGCATTGGGGAGAGTTCCCCAGGGTGCATGTGTGGAGTGTGCTGGTGGAGTTCGGAAATAAAGTTTGTTCCTGCTTGAGTGGCTCATGATGTTGTGCCCAGCCAGACTGCGGCATTTGGTGACCCATGTGGGGAACGCTTGAAGCTCGGAGGTAAGTGAAATTTCTCACCCCTGAGGGAAGGTGAGAGAATGGGTGACCATTTCAAAAAACAATGTGTTCTTTTTTTGATTTGTTTTGTTTTTGTTTCAAGCTGTCTATACCTAGAACTTTCTCGGGCAAACTGGGAAAATTGGTTGGCTCAAGGTTTGAAGTTGTTTGCCCTGAGGAAGAGAGAGAGATAGACCATGAAAATACATTTCAAGAAAATAGGAAAATTGATACAACGATTTTTTTGTTCCGTTTTTGTTTCCTACTGTTTTGGTTTTGTTTTGTGTTATCTTGTTGGGTTGCGTTATCTTTATAGTAGACTAGAAATTAGTAAAAAACAAACTGAAAGAATGTTAAGTAAATTGTAGAGGTTCAAACGATGGTTGAAAACATGTTAGATCAAGAAAAAGAGAAGGTCTCTCGAGCTAGTCAGACAGAGGAAGAAAATTTAAAGGAAGAAGGGCCATCAGGAGGGAAAAAGCTACAACAGGAGGCTGCTACTAACACCTTTCTATCATCAGAGGGCATAAGTGTCCAAACAACAGCTCCACCTATAGAGACAACATATTCATTGGGGCCCCCAACCCTCTTAGTTGATAGATGGGATCCTGAGACAGGACCTCAAAGATTAGCATGCCCTGTACTTGAGCAGGCAGGAGGGAAGTGAATTCACCATGTTTTAGATTTCAAAACAGTGAAGCAGTTAAAGGAGGCTATAACAACTTATGGTCCCCAAGCACCCTTCACTGTAAGCATGGTCGAATCCATTACCAACTTGGATGTGACGCCAGCAGACTGGGCTAGTATGTGTAAAGCTGTGCTAAATGGAGGGCAATATTTGTTATGGAAGGTTGCCAATGAGGAATTTTGCATGGAGACGGCTAGGCGAAATGCAGCAGCCCGTTACCCTCAAAGAAATTTAGATATGTTGTTAGAAAAAGGACCTTATAAGGGTCAACAGCAACAAATTGAATATGATCATGCTATATATTCACAAATTGCTGCAGATGCAGTTAGGGCATGAAAGACTTTACAAGGACATGGAGATTTACAAGGTCAATTATCTAAGATAATACAAGGAGCTAATGAACCTTACGCTGAATTTGTAGATAGGCTTATTCAAATAGCTACCAGAGTTTTGGGGGACACAGAACAAGCAATGCCATTAATTAAACAGCTAGCCTTTGAGCAAGCAAACAGATGGTGCTAGGAAGCCATTAGTCCATGGAAACATGGAGATTTAAACACATATATTAAATTATGTAAAGACATTAATGAACAAGGGCAAGTATTGGCGGCTGCAGTACAACAGGCTTTAGATGCCAGGCCAAAAACATGCTACAATTGTGAACAAACAGGACATTGTAAAAGAAGTTGCCCCATAGGAGGAGGGTTTAACAAAGCTAGGAAACAAAGGAGTAGAATACTGGGTATTTGCCCACGATGCTGTAGAGGGAGACATTGGGCTAATGAATGCCATTCTCAAACCACCATAGAGGGTACTCCATTATCAAAAAACGGACAAGGACCAGGTGTTTACAAAAC
>NW_026000497.1:0-2498 GCF_001458135.2 Marmota marmota marmota | reverse complement strand
GCCAGAGCGTGGGGCCTCCTACCTGGGCGTGGGGAGGCAGGCTGCCCCCTCGCTTGTACCACGTGACCTGTGTGGGGGCCACCCCCGCCACCACACAGGTGAGGTCCAGCGGCTGCCCTTCCGTCACAGTGGGCGATGAGGACTCGATCCTGACGGGCAGGGAGCTGGCGCCTGAGGCTGGAACCAGAGGCGGGTAAGCGGACCTCAGGGAGCCACCCGCCCTCCCCTCCCTCGGCCCCCAGGCCCCGCACCTGAGAGGACGACCACCTGAATGCGGGCCTGGGCGCTGCCCGCGGGGCTGGTGGCCACACAGAGGTAGAAGCCAGCGTCGGCAGCCGTGATGGCCGGGATGAGCAGCGTGGCGATGTCCGTGCGCTCGGACCTGGCCTGCCACACAGCCAGGGGCTCAGCCACCCAAGGGCCTGCCTGGCCCGGGCAAGCAGGGAGGACAGGCGGAGGGGCGCCCAGGCTGTGGCAGACCTGGGGCCAGTATCAAAGCCCAGCCGGGCACCAAGGGCAATGGAACCAGGCCGGGGTGACGGCCCGGGCCCAGGGTCCCAGGAGGAAGTGCAGGGAGCCAGAGGGGAAGAGGTGGGCATGGGGGCTCTCGTGGAGGTGGCGGCCTGGGAGATCTCACCTGGGGGGGGAGGCTGCCGCCTTCCTTCCTCCAGGTGATGGTGGCACTGGGCACACCCGCGGCCCTACAGTACAGCCTGACCGTCCGGCCTTCGTGCACCTGGGTCCTCTCCGGGCTCACCTGGACCCTGGGCCCACTGCCCCCTGCAGACAGTGCCCTGTGAGAACAGTGCTCGGGCCGCCCACAGCTCCCGGCCGCCCTCAGCCCGGCCCGCTCACCGTGCACCTGAAGCATGGCCCTGGCCACGTGCTGCCCGGCGCTGCTGAGGCCCCGGCACAGGTACTGGGCCTGATCCGAGGCCTCGACCGCTGGCAGGCGCAGGATGCCACCGTGAATTTGTGCCTTCTGAGGGAGCTGGCCACCAGGGCCCCCTAGCGTGGAGGTGTGGAGTCAGTGCTGACTGGCACTGGCCTTGCTCAGGCTCCCAGGGGCCAGTCCTGGTCCTGCCCTCCCACCTGCAGGACGGTCAGGCCCCGAATGTCGCTGCGGCACAGCCTCACCTATCCACTCGAGGGTGGGTGTGGGGCTGCCCGTGGCGCTGCAGCGGAACTCGGCCGTCTGCCCGGGCTGCACCGTGAGCTGTGGCGGGTGGATGGAGACCACGGGAGCAGATGAGGAGCCCGGGGCTGGGGGAGAAAGACGACGTGGCAGGTTGGGGAACAGAGCTGACCGCAGTCAGAGCCCTGCCACTCTCTGCTGCGGCCCTAGCCCTGCAGGGCCAATTGTTCACCCAGTGGCCAGAGGGAGGAAAACACCAATGGGAGCCAGGCACAGTGGTGGCACACGCCTGTGACCCCAGTGACTCAGGAAGTTGAGGCAGAAGGGTCACAAGTGCAAGGCCAGGCTGGGCATGTTAGTGGGACTCTGTCTTAAAATAAAAAAAGGACTGGGGATGTAGCTCTGTGGAAAAGAGCCCTTGGGTTCAATCCCCAGAACAAAACTGAAACAAAACAACACACACAGACATCTGTATGTACACATCTGTCTCAATGGGACCTTGTTACTTTGCTTTGTGAGATCTGCTCATGGGTTCCCTATTGCTTTATAATAAAACCCAATCTTCCTCTGCTCCTCCACATACCGCACACTTTCACCTGCTTGGACCTGAGGGTTACCCACTCTCCCTCCTGCAGCCTCAGCCAGGTGGGTCTTGCTATTCCTTGGCCACAAGCTCCTGCCTCAGGGCCTTTGCACATGCTGCTCCCTCTGCTCTCTAACTGGCTCTGCGCCTTTCCCTTCAGGCCTGGGCTTAGGCGTCACCTGTACAGCAGCCCAGCTGCAGCAGCCCCCTCCCCGTCCCCTGGGCTCCTTCCCAGTAACCATATGCGATTTGTCTATTTGTTCCCTGGCTATGTGTGAGCTCTCAGCGTGGATCTGCATCTCAGGAGCGTTGAAATCCTGTTTGTCCTTCTGGTCCCTGCTTCTTTGGAGGCCCAAGATCAGAACCGGCATACTCTAGGCACTCAGAAATGAGAAATGGAGCACAGTCCCGGGGCTGGAGGGGTGCGGGTGTGGTGGCTCGGGCGTGGTGACATGGGGTTACCTTGCACGTGCAGCGTGGCCGTGCCCTTGTCCATGGCGAACATGTTGGAGCCCGTGCAGACGTAGGTGCCCGCGTCGCTCAGGTGCACGTCGCGGATGGTGAGGATGCCGTTGAAGTCCATGGCGCGGGAGGGCAGCTTCCCGTTGTGCAGCCGTGTCCACACCAGGGTGTAGGCGGGAGACTTGAGGGTGAGGTCGGAGTGAGGATCACGTGGAAGTTTCAGAGACCCCATGACAGACCCCGCCCTCTCCTGCCAGCCCACCTTGCTCTTGGCTGTGCAGATGAAGGTGACATCCGCCCCGGGGCGCACGCTCTGGC
>NW_026000496.1:0-2499 GCF_001458135.2 Marmota marmota marmota | reverse complement strand
AAAAAAAAAAAAAAAAAAAAAAAAAAAAAAAAAAAAACAATGCTGGAAGCATCACAATACTGGACTTCAAATAACACTATATACTGCTATAGTAACAAAAACTGCTTGGTACTGGCATTAAAAATAGACGCATAGACCAATGGTACAGAATAAAAAGATAGACACACCCACACAGATACAGTCATCTGATTCTTGATGAAGTTGCCAAAAACATACTTCGGAGAAAAGACAGCCTTTTAAACAAATGGTGCTCAGAAAACTGGTTATTGATATGCGGAAGAATGAAACTAGACTCTTATCCTGCAGAAAAATTGGCTCAAAATGGATCAACAATCTAGAAAATAGACCAGAAATTTTGCAACTCCTAGAAGAAAATGTAGGGTCAACACTCCAATATCTGGGCACAGGTAACAACTTTCTCATTAGCACCTCTGAAGCTCAGGAAATAATGTCAAAAGTTAATAAATGGAATGGCATCACATTTAAAATCTACTGAAGAGGAAAGGAACAATTAGGAATGTGAACAGAGAACCTATGGATTAGGATAAAATCTTTGCTATCTACTCTTCTGACAGAGTATTAACATCTAGATGCATTAAGAGTTAAATACTTAATACCAAAATAAGTATAACATAATTATCATGTAGATAAATGAACTACCAGACATTTCACAAAAGAAAAAATATATATGGCCAACAAATGAAAAAGTTTGTCCAACATCTTTAGCAGTTAGGAAATGCAAATCAAGGTTATATTAAGATTTCATCTCACTCCAGTCAGAGCATCCATCAAGAATACAAAGAATAATAAATGCTGGAGAGGATGTGGAGAAAAAGGAACACATTTACACTGTTGGTGGGATTGTAAATTAGTACAACTACCTTGGAAATTGGTCTGGATGGTCTTCAAAAGGCTAGGCATGGAATCACCATATGACCCAGCTATACCACTCTTTGGTGTTTATCATAAAGAATTATAATCAGCACACAAATGTATATTATAATACATGCATGCCCATATTTACAGCATCACATTTCACAACAGCCAAACTCTGCAACCAAACCTAGGTGTCCATCAATGAAACAATGGATAAAGAAAATGTGGTGTATGTACACAATGGAGTTTTATTCAGTCATAAAGAGTGGAATTATGTTATTTTCAGAAAAATGGATAGAACTTAAGAACATTAAGTTAATATGCTAACCTCAGAAAGTCAAGAGTTGAGCGTTTTCTCTCATATGTGGAAAACAGCATAATGTACTTGGGATATCCTGTTGTTCAAAACTGAATGTATAAATTTTATCACATTTCCAGTCTTTCTTAACTTTTCAAAGCAGCAGCCTTAACCCAAGAATTTTTTTCTTTCATTTGTTGTTTTCCAAAGTCATTCATTTTTGCAATTGCTTAAGCAGCTCATTCTACCTTCATCTCTCTAACACTAGTCATTCCTACCAATGCCACCAAATTAATCCTTATTTCCATTATTTTTATTTTTAAAATTAAATAAAAACTTGAGTGACTCTAAATGTCCTACTAAAAGGAACAGGTTCTGATTTAGGCACCTGAGAGCTTCCTAGACCACCTGATCCAAATCTGCCTCTGATATGAGACTATGCTACATTCCTGTAGGAGAGATGTTGTGTCGCGACCCCTTGCCCACAAGGAAGACGCAACTCAGGAATCTTCTTTCAGCAGTTTATTCAGGCCTTGATTCATGTATCTTCTTCTAGTGACCCCGCCCAAGCACAGCCTAATAAAGCCTCCCGCATACCAATCCCAAGCTGCCACGTGGACCTTTCTCATAGGGTGGGAAGGGATTGTGTGCCAATTCTCCATATTAGGAGTTGTTTATCACAGGCCACAGTGGAAGCCGGCGCCATCTTCTAATGGCGGCCACGGTCTAATTAGAACGGCTCACCACAGTTCCCCCTTCTGTTTTATAAAACAATGCAGGCAAAAGTAGAGGTCCTATCCCACTGTGCAGAAGTGGCTGCAATGTATGGTTCAGTCCTAAGGAGGGCCCTTCCCTAGACCTGGTCCCATATCAGCCGACGCCTTTTTTCGTAGGGCGGGGCGTGGACGTCAAACCCGCATGCAATAGGACATGCTTTCCTTGAGGTCCGTTGAGGGATCACTCAAGTGCAATGCCTTGCCTCGCATCCTGCATCGTGATGACGGCGAGAAGTAGGATAACACAGGTAGCCTGGTAGTAATGACAAGATTTGAGTTGGCAACACAATCCCTAAACCCCAGAGGAAGGTAAAAGGTCTATAGCCGAGAAGAAAGACCAGTCCTGAAACCCATCTGCGTGCAATGGTAACAAGACCTGCAGAGTGCAAGGGCTATTCAGCACTGGGAGAGAATAAGGAAGAGGACATGCCAATCCCAGCGCAACGTGAAACTAACTTGGGGTGCAATGGCCATGCCCAGAAATCACTGTTTAAGATGCGCAAGCCAGACTTGAGGCGAGTTGCCATTTTCTAAAGCTGCAAGAGCCTG
>NW_026000495.1:0-2499 GCF_001458135.2 Marmota marmota marmota | reverse complement strand
TACACACACACAACATAAAACTTACCATCCCCCCCGACCACCACCACAACAATAAAACAAGAAACAAAAACCCAGGAGAAGGAGAGGCCTGGGGCCCCATCACCCCTTAAAGGGCATGCCCTCTGTGACCTGAAGCACTCCCAGTAGGCCCGACTGCTGAAAGATTACCCAGCTTTTCCATTGCACCATGGTGGGGAACAAGCCCTTAACACATGGACCTTTGGGAGCCACCTACATTCTAAACTAGAGCAACAGTGGACTGCATCCTCCTTTAGATCCATCCACCTTTCCCATCCACCTTCCCCTGTGCTGGGTCTTTTTTTTTTTTTTTTTTGATGAGTTTTATTTTGACTCATGCATTATTAACACAAGTAGACATAGCAATGCATTGTTGCTTTTTAAAACTATCTTTATTTATTTTTAAGTGGAGCTGAGGATTAAACCCAGTACCTCACATATGTGAGGCGAGCACTCTACCACTGAGTCATAACCCCAGTCCCTGTGCTGGGTCTTTTAACCAGTAGCTTCATGGCTCTTGCAAGTACACCAGTGAAGCAGTTTACACATTTCTGCAGGAGACCTCTTGGTATGGGCCTGATGGGGAGGACAGAGGTGTATGGCTTTTGTTATTTTCCTGAGAAGTCTGACTTTCCCTTCTGCCTCAGTGGCAGGTCGCTTGGCTCCGGATGGTTCCTCTGATCTTCAGTCCTTTCTCCCTTCCTGCTGTCATCTTGGGAACTGTGGCAGCTCTGTTTGACATCTGTCCCCATGCTTGTTTAGGGGTTACCCTTACCTAAGTGAACCCGATGGACACTAGGACACAGAATCCTGTGTGAGAGGTTGGTGAGATCTGGGAGTGCATTCTCCCTTCAGGATATTTGTTGATTTCAGGGGCTTTGTAAGACCAAAAGCAAAAATCACTATATGGGAAAATTTGATTGTCAGAGACTGAGCCTCCACCCACACCATACTTTGGAAGGACACATAGGTGAATGGAACAGAAGAGAGAACCCAGAAACAGCCCCATACAAATATGCTCAACAGATTTTTGACAAAGGTGCAGAATTCATTGGTAGGGGAATAGTGGCCTTATCACCTGTAGGTTAAAGGCACCTTGACCTAAAATCTTACACTAAACGTAACCCCAAATGAACCATGGGCTTCGGTGTAAAAGGCTAAACTCTAAAACATTCAGAGAGAAAATCTTCAGTATCTAGGGTGAGGTAGAGTTTGTAAACTTGATACCAAAGTGTGATCTTTGAAAAGCCACCACCGGGACATTGACCCTAAACCAATTACTGTTTTATCATATTATTCATTTTTAAACAGTGCATTATAGTTACACATAGTAGTGCAATTTATTTTCACATATTTGTACATGCATAAAATGTAGGGATTTCATCAGTTGCATTCCCCAGAACACTCCTTTACTCTTCTCACTCTCTGCTGATCCATTTTTTTCTACTCTCCTGCTCAACCTTCGATTTTTATTAGATCCTTTCTCATATTTTTTTTCTTTTTTCTATCTATCTTCCACAAATGAGAGAAAACAGATAGGATCCTTGACCTTCTGAGTTTGGCTTATTTTGCATAATGCTCTCAAGTTCCATCCATTTTCCTGCAAAATTTTTCTTTATGGCTGAATACATCTCCCTTGTGTGTATATATATATACCACATTCATCATTCATTCATTGGTGGACACCTAGGCTGGTTCCATAGTTTGGCTGTTGTGTGAATTGTGCTGCTATAAACACAGGCTTGCATGTATCACTATAGTATGCTGACTTTAATGCGTCAGAACAAATATCAAGGAGCGATATAGCTGCGTTGTGTGGTGCTTTCATTCCTAGACTTTTTAAAGACCTCTGTACTGATTTCCATAGTAGTTGTACTTTTCACCACACTATCACTTATTGTTATTTGTATTCTTGATGACTGCCCTTCTGACTGGGGTGAGAGGAAGTCTCAGTGTAGTTTTGATTTGCATGTCCCTATTTGCTAGAGATGTTGAGCATTTTTTCATGTGTTTATTGGCCTTTTGTATTTCTTCTTTGGAGAAGTGTCTGTTTAATTCATTTTCCCACTCATTGATTGGGCTGTTTTTCTCTTGTGAGGTTTTTTGAGTTCTTTATATATTCTAGATATTAACTCTCTGTCAGAAGAGGAGTCAGCCAAGGTTTCTCCTATTCTGTAGATTCTCTCTTCATGCTCTAGTTGCCTTTGCTGTGCAAAAGCTTTTGAATTTTATGCCACCCCATTTATTAATCCTGGGTATTCCTTCTAGCTTTAGGAGTCCTGTTGAGGAAGTCCAAGCCTGCATCCACCTATACAGGTGTGTTGATCTTATGTTCTCTTCTAGGAATTGCATGGTTTGGGGTCTGATTCCTAGGTCTGTGATCCATTTTGAGTTGACTTCTGTGCAGGGTGAGCAATAGGGATCCATTCTCATTCTTCTACATATGTATGACCAGTTTTATCAGCACCATTTGAGAAAAGT
>NW_026000494.1:0-2499 GCF_001458135.2 Marmota marmota marmota | reverse complement strand
TGCATGTGGCACATGCTTTTCTCATGTAGCAGCCTCACTTTGCAACCTTTCCCACTCACCTGCACACTTTCCAGGGTTTGGATCCTGATTATCCTGCAAGGCTGTACTCAAGGGCCATCTTAACTATATTCTATCCATAACTTAACCATACACTCTCTTCTGCACCATCTCAGCTTATGTCTTTATTCTCTCAATACCATTCAAACTCTATGTTTAATCTTTCCTGAAATACCCCTTTAGTCTCCAAAACAAATAGCAATGCTTCAATTCTAGTTAAACCTGACACTTCTTGCAAACAGCCTATGAAAACAAACAGCTGAATATATAACATATATTATATAAACAAATCCATATTTCCAAATAAATGAGGATGGATAGTACAGTGAAGGGAAGATGACTTGTTGACCACCACACCCACACTCTTCTAGCTATCTATTGCCAACCTCGGCTCACTCCTCATTACACCTTCTCCATATTCACATCAGCTACTGCCATTAATTACACATCACTGAAAAAAGACTAGCAATAGATGACCTTTCACATGCTAAATCTCCTACCCATTTTCTGCTTCTCAGAGCCCATAGTTCTGTCCTCCTTCATTTTACCATAATGAAGTATCCTCACTTGTATTAAGAGTATTTTTTTTTTATTTTAGGTAGTAGACCTCACCTTCTTTTGCTTATGCAAGGGTATCATCTAGAATTTCTTACTCAATTCTCCAGAATATATCCTTCTTTCTCTAGTATATGTTTTCCATCAGTACAAAAAGAGTATAACTGGTTTATGGGAAAAAGAAAACCCTTCTCAGTTTCCGTAGGTGACAATCACTGACATCATATTCTTTCCATATAGCCTCTAAAAGAAGAACAAGGAGTACACAGGATACCTCTCTTACCTCACACCTAGAACTTCACTAGGAGCCAGAAAGTATCACAATCTGTAAAGTTCATGTAATTGAAGAAATAGATACCCCAAAATGAGTATGGCTAGATCTAGAATCCACACAGGGCTAAGAGTGACAGGAGGCTGAGTGAAAAGGAGAAGGCTGCAATCCTGTTGACTGACAAGGTTAAATAGTTCAAGAGGCATTAAAAGGGACACTACAACGCTAAACACCATAATATACATGAAAATCTATGCTCCAGTAGAACGACTAACTTTAAAAATAGAAACTACTGTGATACAAAAAAAGGTTACTACTAAAAGGAGAGGACTTGAACACATATTCTTGATGCCAGAGACATCAAGTGGACCCCAAAAAATATTGTTAAAGGAGACTTAGTAATAATCTTATGGAAGTACACAGGATAGCAAAAAGTGCCTTAGCCTCAAATGCACAAAACAGTCGTGAAAATTGAATATATATTTGGTCCCTTAAACCCACAAATTTTTCGTAAAATAGAAATATTACAAACAACACTTTCTTCTTTTTTTTCCCCCATGCCCTCTTTTTTTCAGAATTTTTTATTGGCAACTTTTTTCTTAATATGACAGTGGAATGCAACACTTTCTTCAGGGATATAATAGATTTATAAACTGATACAACTGAAAACTAACCACAAACAGTAAAAATAAGAACAATGTCTCTTTCTCCTGGATTAAGGAAAAAATCCTCTCTATTACTATATAGAAAAAGAGGAATTGAGATTTTTAATGAAATTGTTGAGTTTCTGAAAAATAATGATAATTAAAACTACATATAGGACCCAGAGGCTATATTTAAAGAAATATTCATAATTTAACTTTATGTATTTATATTGTCTCCTTTAATAACATTTGTACTTCCTTCCTTTTAGAATTGTCTACCCCTCTCTCCAGAATTGTAAATTTAAAAATAGTAAAATAGAGATTTTGTTTAAAATATATGAATTATCACAGACTTTTGATGTAGATGTTCTTTTAGCAAAGTCAAGAATAAAATTTTGGAAGCAAAACGTTGTTTGACATAAGAAAGATAATGTTATTAAAGGATCAAGCAAAAAGAATGTGATTTGTTAATGCTCTTATAATATAACAATTCATTATTATTCGATGAATTTAAATTAAATTAAAAATCTTAACCTATTTTATAAATATTATTTGCAAATGATAATTCTAAAGAAAGTGCATCTGTGCTTCAAGGGTCAGAATGTTTGTTGAAACTAAATAAATCTATAAGAAGTTATTCCATGTTACTTTGTAACTTATAAGCGCTGTAGTATTTCCAAACTTTAAATTGGGTGCTCTACATAATTGCATTTATTCTTCTGACTAGTAAAATTTGGTCTATTTCAGCAGTAACTTGTAAAAGTAATGGTACAGATTAGAAGTGCCCTACTGGCCCACAAATGCACAAAGCAAATCTAATTAAATGGTAAACATTTGATTTTTAAGGCACATTAAGATTTTTATAATAACTCTAATAATAGCAATAGTTATTATTATAGGGTTCCACTAAAGATTTAGCAACCTAGCCTTATTTGAACCTGTGACATTGACTTAGTTACTAAGTTATTTAAG
>NW_026000493.1:0-2499 GCF_001458135.2 Marmota marmota marmota | reverse complement strand
AAAAAAAAAAAAAAAAAAAAAAGAAAGAAAGAAAGAAAAGAAAAAAGAAAGGAAAAGAAAAAGAAAGAACAAAAAATAATAATTCAAGTATTTTTAGCTATTTTTGTTGTTTACCCTGTGTTATAATGGCACATAGAGTGCATGGATTATTTCAGAAGGTAGAGCAGAGGAGACCTTAAAAGAGGTAGAAATATGGGCTTCATGAATTCAGTTTCTTTCCAGTGAATGCCATCAGGACATTTGCTAAAAGACGCTGCCTTAATTAACTTTTTCTATATAAACTGAGCACTTCCAGTGTCTAGGAAATCTAGAAAAATTCTATTATTAGGCATTGGCCAGTTCACACAGCAACACATCATCACCCTGGGTGAATTTGTTAGAAATATAAAATTTCCAGCTCCATTTCACCTACCTAATCAAAAACTTCAGAGGTAATGCCCTGAAATCTGTGTTTTAACAGTCTTCCCGGTGATACTGGTGCTAGTTGAAGCTTCAGAATGATGGTTATGGACTAGCACACCTTCTTGGGGTAGATAAACACATACTTCCCTAGGTAGTGCTAAATTTGGCCCCCTGCTCCTGGCCACTGAAGAGGGCACAGGAAAAAGGAAGACAAGGGTCCCCATTGCCCTCAATTGGGTCATCCAGCAACCTAAAGCCCTCCTTGGGAAGCAGAGTACCTGTGAGTGTTTTCATTCCCATTAAAGGCTGTGCCAACTCTTCCCTCTCTAACTCCACCTCAGAGAGTTGCTGCACTCAATCGGGAATAAATCTTTCAGACTTTTGGGATTATTGAAGCAGGAGTCAATTATGACCAAATATTACACATCAGACATTAAAATATGGTTTTGAGAAAGAAAACTAAAAATGTGAAAGACCTCTAGGCTTTAGAAAAATATTTGGAATAGAGGGTGGAATGAATTGGCAATCCCCTCTTCTGTCACAGGGACTGTTCATTAAACTACTTCCCATCTTTCCCGTCTGTAGTCTAGCCATACAGGAAGGATGGCCCTATAATCAGGATTCCTGACATGACTAAGATGAAAAAACTAAAACTCACAGATTTCATGTGAAATATTCCATTTGTAAGTGTGAATTCAATTTTCAGTGAAGGTTTCATTTGAAAAATAAATTTGATTCTGTCCACTGTCCTCTGATTGTGCTTTCTGGAATGGACAGCTACTAAAACTTGTGTATCAACCTCACAGGTCTTGTACTGAAACAAATTGTATCCACGTGTTCTCATCTCCCTATGTGTAAATATCTATATGCAAAGCACAGGCTCCCAGCATCTCAACACATGAAGGAAGCTATCGTGTTCAGCAATAACCTGAACAGAGTTCAAGAATCTGAAAGGTACTTGAGTTCAAAAACGCACACCCACAAAGTACCATGTTTAAGGGGGGGGGGGGAAGCGTGATATTTCTATTAAAGTGAAATGTGCTTTCATGACATTTTAAAATCTTACTAATTTCACAACACATATAGAATAAAAATACAGATGCTATCTAAATTACTTGTAGTGTAGCTTATTCTTAAAGATATATAAAATACTTCAAAAATATTAAGCTCAAAAATAAATTTAAGGCACTCATTTGGAGGGGGAAAATCATATTTTAATCAATTTATTTTATCCTTGGCTATGAAGGGAGTGCTTAATAAATGGCTGCAGAACTAATAGCATAAACGCTAGTCAGGTGTTACCCAGTAAGTTTTCTTCGCCAGGCATGCTCACTGTGGTTTGACCCTCTCTGTCCTCACTGCATCCAAGATTCAGGAAATGCTATTTTATTTTACTGCAAATTTTAAGTTTTCTGGGAAGATTTTAAAGGTAAAGCCAACTTTAGATGGACTCTTGATTTGCTCTGTGGTTTCTTTCCTAGTCTGGTCTGACTGTGCACTGACTGATACCTTTTGAGATCATCTAAAGAGGGACTTAACTCTAGGGTAGTGTTATAGTTTAGCTGTGAGGTGTCCCCCAAAAGCTTTTGTGTGAGACAATGCAAGAACGCATAGAGGCGAAATGCTTGGGTTAGAAGAGTTTTAACGCAATCAGTGTGTTAATCCACTGACAGGGATTAACTAGTAGTAACTATAGGCAGGAAGGATGTGGCTGGAGGAAGTGGGTCCCTGGGGGCGTGACTTTGGGGTTTATATTTTGTGCTTGTTGAGCAGAGCTCTCTCAGCTTCCAGGTGTGATGTCTTGAGCTGCTTCCCTCCATCACACTTTTCCACCATAGTATTTTTTCTCATCTAAAGCCCTGAGGGATGGAGCCGGCCATCTATGGACTGAGACCTCTAAAACTGTGAGCCCCCAAATAAACATTTCCTCTCCTAAAATTGTTCTTGTCTGGTCTTTTGGTCACAGGAGGCAAAAAAGCTGAATAAAATAGGTAGGCTGTGGGGCTCACACTGAGCTGAAAATCACCTTGGTCACTGAGGGGTCACGGCCTGGATGTGTTCCCATCCATCTGTGCAACTGTTTTTTTTTTTTTTTTT
>NW_026000492.1:0-2499 GCF_001458135.2 Marmota marmota marmota | reverse complement strand
AGGGTTAAGTTTAGGGTAAGAGTTAGGGCTAGGATTAGGGTTATGTTTAGGGTTAAATCTAGTGTTAGGGCTCTGATTAAGGCTGGCTTTGGGGTTAGGTTAGGGCTAGGGTTAAGGCTAAAGCTAATGTGAGAATTAGGGTTATGATTAGGGCTAGTTTTAGGCCTAGGGTTAGGGTTAGTTCTAGTGTTAGGGTTAGGTTTAAGTTTCAGGTATGTTTAGAGCTAGGGTTAGTGTTATGGTCAGAGTCAGGTTCAGGGTTAGATTTAGGGTTAGGGTTAGGCCTCAAATTAGAGCTAGGTTTAGGGCTAGGTGTAGGGTTAGGGTTTGGTTTAGGCTAAAGTTTATGGTTAGAGTTATGGCTCGATTTTGTTTTAGGGCTAGGGCTAGGTTTGGGCTAGTTTAAGGATTAGCCTTAGTGTTATGGCTTCTGTTAATGAGAGGTTTAGGGTTTGCGTTAGACTTAGGTTTGATTTAGATGTAGGATTAGGACTTGGGCTAGGGTTAGGGCTAAAGTTAGGGCAAGTGTTAGGGTTATGGTAAGGGATATGGTTAGAACTAGGAATAGGGCAAGGTCGAGGGTTATAGTTATTCTTATGGCTAGGGTTAGGTTAGGCTTAGGGCTAAATTACAGCTAGGATTAGGTCTAGGGTTTGCGTTAGAATTAGGCATAGTGTTAGGCTTAGGTTTAAGTTTAGGAATAGGGTTAGTTTTAGGGGTAGGAATAGGGTTATAGCTAGTTTTAGGGCTAATTCTAAGGTTAAAATTATGGTTAGGACTAGGGTTATGGTTTGAGTTAGTAATATGGCTAGGTTTATGGGTAGGGTTAGTTTGAGGGTTTATGGCAAGAATAAGGGCTAGGGCTAGTGTCTGTTCTAGGGTTATGGTTAGGGATAGATTTAGGGTTAGGTTTATGGCTAGGTCTAGTCTAAGGGTTAGGTTTAGGGTAAGGGTCAGATTTAGACCTAGGGGTATTATTAGGGTTAGGGTCAGGTTTGGGGTTTGTTTTAGGTTAAGGTTAAGGTTTAGGGTTAGGGCTAAAATTAGCTTTAGGGTTAGAGATAGGGTAATGATAGGGTTAGATTTAGGGATCAGGTTAGGTTTAGGGTAATTGATAGGGTTAGAGTAAGCAATAAGGTTAGGGTTTGGCCTAGGGTTAGCATTAGGGTTATGGTTGTGCTTAGGGTTAGGGCTAGGGTTATGGTTAGTATTAAAGCTAGAATTAGGGTTAGGTTTAGGGTTAGGCCTAGGCAATAGGATTAGGGTTAGGTTTAGGGTACAGTTTCGGGTTTGAGCTAGGGTTAACACTAGGGCGAGTGCTAGGTCTAGGTTAGAGTTATGGTGAGTGTCAGTATTAGTGTTAGGGTTAGGCCTAGGGTAATCATTAGGCTTAGGGTATTGGATAGGGTTAGATGTTGAGTTAGTGTTAGGGTTAGGGCTAGGGTTAGTGTTAAGTTTAGGTTTAGAGTTATGTTTAGGGTTAAGATTAGGTTTAGTGTTAGATTTAGGGTAATGGTTAAGATTGATCTAGGGTTGGAATGGCAAGGGTTAGGTTTACAGTTATGTCTAGGGTTAGGGTAGATTTAGGGTTAGGGCTAGGGTTATCATTAGGGTTAAGTATAGACTTTGAGATAGGGTAATGAGTAGGGTTAGAACTAGTGTTACAGCTAGGGTTAAGGTTAGTATTAGGGCTACAATTATTGTTAGGGTTTGGTTTAGGCCAACGGTTATGTTAGTGTTAGGTTAATTTTAAGGTAGTGTTTGAATTAGGGTGAGCTTTAAGGTTAGAGCAAGGTTAGGCTTAGGGTTAGGATTAGCATTAGGGTTAGGGTAGGGTTAGCATAATAGATAGAGTTAGAACTAGGGATTGGCCTATGGTTATGTCTAGTTTTAGGGTTAGGGTTATGGCTTGGCCCAGTGTTAGGGTTAGGTTTTTGGTTAGGATAAGTTTTAAAGAAAGGTTTGTGTTAGGGTAAGGTTTAGTGCTTGGGTTAGGGTTATGTTTATGGTTAGGGCCAGGATTAGGACTAGTGATAGGTCTAGGTATATGGTTAGTGTTTGGGTTAGGTTAAGGGTTATGATTAGGGCTAGGGCTAGGTTTTTATATGGCTATGGCTAGAGTTATAGCTAGATTAATTATTAGGTTTAGGTCTAGGTCTAGTGTTAGGGTTAGATTTAGGTATAGGGTTACAAGTAGCACTAGTGTTAGCTTTTGGTTTAGGGTAAGTGTCAGGTTTAGACTTATGGTTATTGTTAGGTTCAGAATACAGATCAGGGTTATGGTTAGGGTTTGAGTTTGGTTTAGAGCAAGAATGAGGGCTAGGATTAAAACCAGTAATAGATGTAGGGTTTGGAAAAGGCTAAGGATTAGGTTTAGGACTAGTGTAGGTTTAGAGTTAGAGTTTGGCTTAGGGTAAGGGATAGGATTAACACTAGGGTTAGGGCTAGGCTTAGGGTTAGGGTTAGGGTTAAAGCTAGGGTTAGGTCTCAGATTAGGGC
>NW_026000491.1:0-2499 GCF_001458135.2 Marmota marmota marmota | reverse complement strand
ATATAATCTAAGCTTCTGATTTTTTTGATTCCTTCAAGTACTCTTGAACTTTGGTTCTCTTTTCAACTTATACAAAGATATAGCTCTCTTCCATCTGGCATATTCTCCCTTCCACTCACTCCCTTGTTCTGTATTGCTAACTCTCAATTATAGTTTATAGTTGATTACTTTAAGGAAACCTCCCTAGTACCTAAAATTTTATCATTATACACTTTAGAAGGTAGTTGCTGTGTCCATTCCATATTCAAGTACTATATAATTACATTTTACATTCTAGAAAGCAGAGTAACTACATAAAATGCTTGAAAATGTTCTGAATAAGAGAGCTGTCTATTCCATGATATTACTACTTTAATTAAATTTCTTATTTATCTCAGTATGGACTCATGGATATACATTTTATGAATTGTTCTATAATTCAAAATCTGTTAAGTTATTTTGTTGCTAAATTTCTACATCTGTGGCTATTAGTCACTTTTTCACTTGGATCCTGTATTCTTTTAATATATTTCCTATCAGTGTGTGTGTGGATGTGTGTGTGCATAGTGTGACATAGGGTTTGACAGAGGGAAAGATAATTTTCAGTATTACATGATGCTGCACAGGTATGTAGTTCATGTCCTGCCACAATCCTATAATTATCCATTTGTATAGGAAGCTAGATAATACAGAAGAAGCTAATATCTAGATGCTTGGAGTACTTGTTTCTACTCAAACATCATTGCATCTGGACCTTCTTAGAGCAGGAAACAGAGATGTACTATCAAACCTTTGTTTATTTTCATGTCTGGAAATATTAATGTTGTAATCATCTGTGTCTGAATTAGGTAAACACAAGTTTATAATGATATTTTCAATATTAATCTATTACTACAAGTATCATTTGGGCCTCTTTCCTGCTTATGTGTAACCTCCCACTTCCACAGTGAGAAAGCTACTTCCAAAATCATTCTCGGTCCACTTATTTAATTCCAGCATGCATGAAAATGCTTTAAGAATTAACTGGTACTCTTATGGGAATCAATTGTATCTTTTATAAGTACAGACCATATATATAGTTTATTTTGTTTTTATTGTGAAAGACTCGTTTCCAAAGTACTTAGGCTAACACTTTCCATCATTTTCACCCTCAGAATGATTTATAGGAGTTATTTGGTTGAGTTAACAAAAGAATGATACCCCCAAATTGTTCTCAAATTTCTTAGTTTAACAAAGATATAAAAATTTACAATGGAAGCAAGAATATGCTAAAACATTTGAAATTATTTTATTTGAGTACATTTGTTACTTTTGGGTAGAAATCATGAAGCTAGACAGACTGGCTTTGTAAAATCATGACTGGGCTACTTGTCTCTCTACTCAAGAGAATATTATTCAGCATCCGTACTCTGAATAATATAAAAATCAAATAGATTTGAAAAGCGTAGGCACTTTTTAAGCAATTTATATAAAGTACGATAGCATTGCATTTCATTAAAACCACATGAAGATATATAGTGAAAAGATAATAATTCTCTGTCTGATTAAAATATTATTTGTAATGTCAATAAACAACAAATAAAAATGATTAATTTACCATTTTGTTCCTTTTATTTTATTAGTTGCACAGGCTTATGTGGCAGAAAAATAGCTGCTATAATATATAACTTTATCTTGATTATCAACTTTTACTTTTACCTAGTATAATAATAATAACAACAGATTTTCTTACAAAGGGAAATTGCAATTATTGTATTTTACATTAATGTTTTCATAAGGCAAATACTTTGGTGTATAAAGAGACAAATTTATCCATAAAAGTCTCATTATTTTAACTCTAAACCAGGTTCTAAAGCTTGTTAAGCATCAATATCTGAAAACAAGGATAAGAGTCTTAACTTCATAGGCATTTTATGAGGATTAATAATGCGTGCCAAACTTTTATCATTATCTGGATTTAGATACTAATCAGATATAACATATCATTTTTGGAAGTATAGAAAATTTTCAGAAAGTGCAGGGATAGATAAAGCATAAGGCGATTTTACATTATGTTCCAAATTATTATCAAATTTCACCTTTCTTTACAAATCACAATTTTAAGGGTTTCATAATTATAACTAGTTATTAATCAAAACACTAGCTACCATGTAATAGCACAGTGAATGTAAAAAAAACCTCAGAATATGTGTTAAAAATAATAAACATTAACCTTGTGGCACTTAACAGAAATAAACCTATGAAAATATGATAGCATCTTTTAGTTCATGTTTAAGGAGAACTTACTATTTTTTTTCAAAATATTTAAACAGTAAATTTTTTATTGCTTGCTTATTTTCATATTTTGATTATTTATGAGACTAAGAGAAACAAAGAGAAAATATTGTGTCTGGTAGAATTATAATACATTCGTTAGTTTATAGTAAATATAATTTTTGTCTTTGTGCTCCAAAAATACCCTCCTATTCTCAACCAATTTAGTGATAGATTCACAATAACTTGTAAATTATATATATATAT
>NW_026000490.1:0-2500 GCF_001458135.2 Marmota marmota marmota | reverse complement strand
AGGTATAGGTTTATTGCTAGTGCTAGTGTTAGGGTTCAGTTTAGGGTTAGGGTCAGGTTTATACCTATGGTTACAGTTAGGGTCAGAATAAGTGTCCGGTTTGAGTTATGACTAGAGCTAGAATGAGGGCTAAGTTTAGGAGGAGTAATGGGATTACGGTTTGGTTTAAACTAAGGATTAGGGTTAAGACTAGTGTTGGCATTGGGGTTAGGATTAACTTAGGGTAAGGTATAGGGTTAGAGCTAGGGTTAGGGATACGTTTAGGGATAGGGTTAGGGCTAGTATTAGGGTTAGATTTAGGGTTAAAGCTAGGGTTAGGTCTCGGTTTAGGGCTAGGTTTTGGTTAGGGTTAGGGCTAGGTTTAAAGTTATGGCCAATGTATGGACTAGTCTTACGATTTGGGCTAGTTATAGGATTAGGGTTAGGACTAGGTCTATTGTTAGGTTAGCTTTAGGGTTAGGGTGATGTTTAGAGCTAGGGTTAATGTAAGGGTCAATTTCAAGGTCAGGGTAAGTTTTAGGGTTAGGGTTTGGACTCGAATTAGGGCTAGGGTTAGGGCTAGGTGTAGGGTTAGGTTTTGGTTTAGGTTAAGTTTTAAAGTTAGGACTATGGTTAGGGCTAGCTGTAGGATTAGTGTTAGGTTTAGGTCTAGTGTTAGGGTTAGTTTTAGGCATAGGGTTAGAGTTAGATTTAGAGTTAGGATTAGATCTAGGGTTAGGACTAGGGCTAAGGATAGGGCTAAAGTTAGATCTAGGTTTATGGCTAGGATTAGGGTTAATGTAAGAGATAGGGCTAGAGCTAGGTTTAGGGCTAGGGCAAAAGTGAGAGTTAGTCTTAGGTCTAGGCTTAGGGTTTGGGTTAGGTATAGGGCTTGATTAGGGCTAGGAATATGGCTAAGTTTATGGTTATGTTTAGGCCTTGAGTTAGTTTTAGGCTTAGGTTTACTGTAAGCGATGGGGTTAGAGCTAGTGTGAGTTTTAGGGTTAGGTTTATTACTATGTTTAGTATAAGTGTTAGGTTTAGGGCTAGAATGAGGGCTAGGGTGTTAGGGATAGGGCTAGAATTAGTGTTAAGGCGAATTTCAGTTCTAGGGTTATGGTTAGTGTGAGTTTTATGGTTAGGTTTATGGCTATGTTTAGTATTTGTGTTAGGTTTAGGGTTAGGGTCAAATTTAGAGCTAAGGATATTATTAGGGTCAGTGTCAGTTTTAGGGTTTTGTTTAGGTTAGGGTTTAGGTTTAGGGCTCAAATTAGCATTAGGGTTTGAATTAGGCTAATGAGAGGGTTAGGTTTAGGGTTCGGGTTAGTTTTAGCATAATGGATAGGGAGTATGGTTAGGGATAGGGTTAGATTTAGACCTAGAGTTAGCATTAGAATTAGGGTTATGTTTAGAGTAATTGATAGGGCTAGGGTTAGGGCTATAGTTACTGTATGAACTAGCGTTACAATTTTGCTAGTTTTAGGGTTAGGGTTAAAGCTAGGTCTAGTGTTATTGTTAGGTTTATGGTTAGGGTGATGTTTAGAGCAAGGGTTATTGTTAGGGTCAGTGTAAGGGTAAGGATTAGTTTTAGGGTTACATTTAGGATTTGAATTAAGGCTAAAGTTAAAGCTAGGTGTAGGGTTAGGCTTTGGTTTAGGTTAAGGGTTAGGGTTAGGGCTATGGCTTGGTTTTGTTTTAGTGCTAGGGCTAGGGCTAGGGCTAGATTTTTGGTTTAGCATCAGGGTTAGAACTAGTTTTAGGGTAAGGTTTAGGCTTAGGTTAGGGTTAGATTTAGAGTTAGGGTTAGATCTAGGTTAGGGCTAGGGCTAGAGTTATGGCTAGCATTAGGGTTATTTAAGGATTATGTTTAGAGCTAGGGATATGGCTAGGGTGAGAATTAGAGTTAGTGGTTTAGGGTTAGGAATAGGTTTAGGGATAAATTAGTGCTAGGATTAGAAGTAGGGTTAGTGTTAGCATTAGGCCTAGGGTTTTGGCTAGGGTTAGGGTTAGCATTGGGGTAAGGGTTAAGTTTAGGGGAATGGGTGGGGTTAGCTAGGTTTAGGTGTAGGGTTAGTGTTAGAGTTAGGCCCAGGTTTGCACCAGGGTTAGGGTTAAAATTGGGGTTAGGGTTATGTTTAGGGGAATGGGTGGGGTTATACCTAGGTTTAGGGCTGGGGTTAGGGTCAAAATTAGCATTTGGCCTAGGGTTATGGTTCATTTAGGATTAAGGCTAGGATTAGGGCTAGGATGAGGGGTAGGTTTTCTGATAGGGTTATGGCTAAGACTCTGGCTAGGGCTAATATCAGGTCTAGGGTTATGGTTAAGGATAGTTTTAGGGTTAGGTTATGGCTAGGTCTAGTGTAAGGGTTAGTTTTAGGTTAAAGGTCAGCTTTAAGAGCTAGGGTTATTATTAGATTTAGGGTCAGGTTAAGAATTTGGTTTATTTTAAGGTTTAGGGTTAGAGCTCAAATTAGGGTTATGTTTAGGGTTAGGGTTAGGGTTATTGTTAGTTTTAGGGTTA
>NW_026000489.1:0-2500 GCF_001458135.2 Marmota marmota marmota | reverse complement strand
TCAGGGTTTTTTTTTTTTTTTTTTTTTGGACAACTGCAGCTCTGTCCATCTTCTATTAAGACCTAAGACCCATGGTGATTCTTCCAGCTCTTCCCGGGATGTTCCAGCCCAATCCTGTACATTTCCTGAGTTCTAGAAGGACAGAAGAAAATATTGCACAATCTCTTAAACTACAAAACTTCATTTTCCAAGCAAGAGTGATTTTTCTGCAATGTAGTAGCAATCTTAATCTAAAGTCTAGGTACCCATTGCTGGGGCACAGGAACTTCTTTGTTTCAGATCTGCTGAGAGTTTTATCAGTCCATTCCAGATATTTAGAGCACATCATATGTGAAATTAAAATTCCATTGGGAGGGGACTGGGGCTGTAGCTGTAGCTCAGTGGTAAAGCACTTGCCTCACATATGTGAGGCATTGAGTTCGATCCACATAAAAATAAATAAAGATACTGTGTGTCTATCTACAACTAAAAAAAAAAAAATTAAACTGGGAGGCACTGAGGGTATGCTCAGTGGTAGAGTACTTGCCTAAAATGCACAAGGGCCTGGGTTCAATTCCCAGCATCATTAACTAAATAAATAAATAAAATAAAGCTGGGTGTGGCACACACCTTTAATCTCAGTGATAGGAAGTCTGAGGCAAAAGGATCATAAGTTTGAGGCCATCCTCAGTGATTTAGCAAGACTCTATCTCAAAATAAAAAAGGGCTGTGAATATAGCTCAGTAGTAAAAAGCCCCTGGCTTCAATCCCATAACCAAAATAATAAAAATAGCAAGAAGAACATGAGAATAATTTAATTGGGAGAAGGCCCACAATAAAAAGTATGACAGTAAGGTTCACATGGCCTCAGAAGAGAGAGTCATCCCATATATAAACTTCCATTTGTCCCTGACGATAATAGCGCCTGCATGACTTTTGTCTTTTTTTTTTAATGATCCCTTCTCTCCAGCAGCCAAAACATAAGACCAACAAATGCTCCTACCCCAGAATTTAAATGCTGCACAAGTGATGAAAAGATGAAGTGATGGTCAGAACTCACTCATAAGAGGGGTTGTATCAGTGTCTGGCCACAGCAGGGACAGTAAACATTTTTTTGTCTTCATATTTTTTATTGGTGCATTATAATTATACATAATGGTGGGATTCATTGTTACATATTTGTACCTGCACACCAGTAAACACTTCTTGATAAAAGACAGCTGCAGTGATTCCTGTTTCTTGGGCCTGCATTGTCTTGGCCTTGGTTCATTTTCTGACTTTGATTCCTCAGTGTTGAATTGATGTTATGAGCCCAAATATCTTTCCACCAAGAATACAAAAGGTAAAAAATTCCACCAAGAATACAAAAGCTAAAAGATACCCCCAAAGAAGGGAGATTGACACTGAATAGTCAAAAACTGTAATAAATGGTTCACTACATCTTCCTACTTTCCTTTAGTGTTATTTCCATATATTTAAAACTTCTGAGTTTCCATTACACCTTTGATTTCTCTATTCCTGACACCCCGGTGCTGAGGAGAGTCATAGGATGTGGCCTCCACTCTTGTTTGGGATTTGATTCCACATACTTACAATGGGCATCTGTTGAAGAGTTTGTTTTCCCTGCAGTGTTATCTCTGCTGCTTCTACAACCCTCTACTGCTGTGGGTGTTATAGTGGCTTCATCCTATTCCTTAGAGTTGCAATTTCTGCTTTGTGGGTGAGTTCTCCTTTTATTTACATTCCTGGACCCACTGAAAAATTTCTCCTACACCAGTTCAGTGTTCAAAAAGCCAGCCCAAGATTTGAATTTTATGTTGTTTATTCTTTGTGTGGTGCTGGGATCAAAACCAAGCTTTGCACATGATAGGCAAAAGACTCTTCAGCGCTCTTCCAGAAGAATTAGTTCTAAACCTCCTATTGCTTTGGGAAAGTGGGTGAAGGGTGAGAACATCACTGTGGAATGTCAGGAATGAAAGATGGTACATTTTGGTTCTTAAGTTCAAAAGCTGTTTGTGTATCATGAAGCAAAAAAAAAAAATTAAGAAAGTAGATAAGGGGCTGTAGGCATAGGCCAGGCCTGTGATAGAGCCTAGCATGCATGAGTCCCTGGGTTTGACACAGAATCCCACCCACTACACACAGAGAGAATTATAGAAAAGTTGTATTTTATATACACCAGAACTTGCAGGATCCTGAGAGTGAGCACCTGTTTACTTACATTGTACATATAAGTACCTCAATTACCTCACCCTAGTTCCATTCAGCTGTGCTTTCTATTTGCTGTTTTCACAAGGTACTTTTTTTTTTAACCATTTCAAATTTATTATATGGACATTAAATGGACAGCCAGAATAACTATTAGATTCACAGGGTGCCTTTTAACATTTTCCCAAACTATGGCTTTCTCTGAGGGAGATCAAACTACTTCAGAGATTATTCCAACTACTGAACTCACACTTTGTAAAATCTTAGATAGGCCCCAAACATCCTCTCTCTCTCTCTCTCTCTCTCTCTCTCT
>NW_026000488.1:0-2500 GCF_001458135.2 Marmota marmota marmota | reverse complement strand
GAGGGAGGGAAGGAGTGAGGAAAGGAGGAGGGAAGGAAGGAAAAAACCATTTGTAGAGGAAAAGGTAAATAAGTCATGCACATCCATACTGTGAACCCCCTTTGAGCTCTTTTTATTTTTGTTATTTGCAGTGCTAGGGATTGAACCCAGGGCCTTGCATATGTTAGGCAAGTGCTCTACCACTGAGCCACGTCCTAAGTTCCCCTTTGCATTTCTTTAAAAGACTATGGTGCCTAATTATATGTATATACATGGAACGATGTCAATGATATATTGTTAAGTTCTTAGAAAAGCAAGTTTGAGATAAATACTTACATTTGCTGAGGGCTGGGTTGTGGCTTAGTGGTAGAGCACTTGCCTCCCATGTAAGAGGCACTGGGTTCAATCCTCAGCACTACGTAAAAATAAATAAAATAAAGGTATTGTGTTCATCTACAACTACAAAAACATTTTTTAAAAATGCTGAAGGACCTTGGATGAAAGCATAGCACAAGGCATCTTTGTAATAAAACTGTTCCCTGTCTTGACTGTGCTGGTGATCACATGTAACTACGTGTCAAAAAACTTCATATGACTAAACACATGCTCTTGTGCACACACATGTAAACTAATGGACTCCAAATAAGGTCAGTGGATTGTGTCAATGTCAGTTTCCTGATTATGATAGTGTTCTATAATTATGTTATATGACCTCTGGGGAATTTGGGTGAAGGGTATATGGAATCAGTCTGCTTTATGTCTTACAACTGCATGTAAATCTACAATTTAAAAAGATATATCCATATGTGTGTACTTTTTTCTTTTTCTTTTTAAGTGGGACTAGGGACTGAATCCAGTGGCACTCTACCACTGAGCTACATCCTCAGTCTTTTTTTATTTTTTTTTGTGGTGCTGAGAATTGAAATCAAAGACTTGTGCATGCTAAGCAAACACTGTACCTTGGAGTTATAGCCTCAAGTCTCCCAATCCTTTTTTCAATTTTTATTGTTATTTTTGTCACCAGTGGAGATTGAATTCAAGGGTGCTCTACCATTTAGCTACATCCCCAGTTCTTTTTATTTTTAGAAACAAGCCCTCACTAAGTTGCGAAAGTGGTCCTCAAATTTGTCATCCCCCTGCCTCAGCCTTCCACGTCGTTGGGATTATAGATGTAATCCATGTAAACACCATGCCTGGCTCATACATAGGTACTTATATATGCATAAAAATGTAGAAAGTCACACCAGATGCAGTTAGTGGTAGTTGTTTTGTAGTTTGTCATAAGAAGGAGATTTACTATTCACTGTACATACTTTTGTACTTTGAATGATCTTATGTATACATATATTCTTTTTTTTTTGAGAAAAAGGAAAAAGAAGGTTTATTGCTTTGCTAGCAAAAGAGAAACAAAGGGGACTCCTGTCCCAAAGGCTGTGATTCTGCCCATCAGCAGGAACAGGAGCTTTTAAAGAGGTGATTCAAAGGCTATATTCCATGTGTTCTCTGTTGGAGTTGTAATTCACGTGTTAATTTGGGAGATAGTCATTTCTGAGATCTTCTGGTGCCATCCCCAAAGTCTAGATTACTTGGTTCCTGTGGTGATTATGTGTTCGAGGACAGAAAACTGTGCCTGGGATGGAGAAGAAAAATAATCCTGTTTTCCCTGATATTAGGGAAGGGGAGGGATTATGAGGAGAAGCAGGGAAAGAGGAAGAGAAAGAAGCATGTCCATTTTAAAATCAAGTTCCAGTGGCAGAGCAACAAGGGCTATATTCAAATCATAAAGTGGACCAGTGTTACATTTCCCCACTGTCAATTTGAACATTCCATTTCTATGGAAAAATGGGTAATGACATCTCCAAGCTACTTACTGCTGAAAGGGGTCAAAGTTGGGAGAAGTAACCAAAAGTCCTTGTTCTCTATCAGGTGGGGTGTGGACAGTTAAACGCATTAAGCATAAGAGCAGTACAGAGGTCCACAGTGGCAGATTGCAGGTGACTGGACAAGGCACACATAGGGCAGGGATCATGCAAATGGCCAAGTTTGTTGTAACTTTCATGAGTTAATTTTTCTTTTTCTCAAGGTGGACTATGATGGAGCAACCTGCACTGTTCAGGAAGAGAAGGCAGGATTTCCCTGAAACAAAAATATAACAATGGTCCACTTTATGCTTTAAACACAACCTTTGCTGCTCTGCCACTGCAACTTAATTCTTTTTAATTGTAAAGAAAATTCAGCTGAAGAAATTGTTGTAGTCAGTGGAATCAGAGATGCTGCTTTATTATCAGTATCCAATTTCTCTTTCTTAGCTGCACTTTGAGGAATGGCTAATCTTCCCATTGTTGGATGAGACTGATGGCCTGCTAAGGAGACTACAAGGTGGGACCCATCTTTGATAGACACTTTTCCTGCAAAATGTCCTTTATGGTTAAAAAATAATAATTCTTCTTTGGTTTAAATTAAAAATATTAGGGCATGGTAGTGCCCACCTATAATCCCAGGGCTCAGGTGGCTTAGGCAG
>NW_026000487.1:0-2500 GCF_001458135.2 Marmota marmota marmota | reverse complement strand
ATATATATATATATATATATATATATATATATATATATATATATATATATATAATTTTTAAAAAGATTTTTAAGAATCAAGCAGGGAGAATGGAAGGACATAGTAGAAATATACATGACAATCAACTTGGCATACACTAATCAAGGTAAACTGATGAGGACAAATTACAAAATCATCCAACAGAAAATTCATAACACACATAAATTCCCTGTGAAGCATAGAGGTTCCTCTACCAAGAGGAAAAAATGGTAGTGGGGGAGGTACTTATTACTGCAAGGTGACAGATGACCAGTGGAGAAGAAACAGAAAATTTGATGAGAAAGTGTTCTGAACACAACTTTGAAACCCTACTCCTCTAGACTTCCTAAAAAAATAATAATAATACAGAAAAAATAAGAATAAGGTAAGTGCATATGAAATAATCTCTACAGAAGAACCAGGTCATGGGAGCAGAAGAAATTTTCAAATACCTTTTGTGAGCCTAAACAAGCTAAAGAAAATTATTTTTCTCTGAAACAAGAGATAAAGAAGGAAGAAAATAAGGAAAGATTAATCTTACAGATTAAAGCCATAGAGAAGGAAATAAAAATCAGAATTGACATTGCTGAAATTAGGAATAGGAGGCTGGTCTTAAGAAAACAATGCTAAGCAAAGAACAAAGTGTTAATATTGTTTTTTAAGAGAAACAATAATCTTTCAAAGATAATAAAAAAATTCCTAAGAAAGTATACTTCTCAAAAAAAGAACAAATATATTAAAAAATATATTCAAAGATAAAACAGAAGAAAAATTCCTGAAATATTCTAAAATCTTGATTAGCCAAAAGAGAGCATCCTTTGTTTCAGGAAAGAAAGCAAACAACAGATACAGACAGACCAATACCCATGCATATCCCGTTATGAGAATTACTGAATTATAATTTAAGTTTTTGTGGGTTTTCTAGGGTTTCACATATGCTATGCACATGCTCAGCTTCTGAACTACATCTCCAGTCTGAGTTTTAAAATTTTATAAGATTAACTCTTCAATATATTCAGGCAGAAAAGGCAATTAACTGGTAATACAACACTGTCTACAAATATGTTTAATGTACTTTTCCTTTGACCCAGTGATTCCACTTTTAAAGATGTACTCTTAATTTTTATCTTACAGTTATAATCATGTAGCATTTGACATCAAAACATGAGAATGTTTACTTGGCATCATTTGGAAAAATGAAAACTTAGTTACGGCATGTACACAGACAGCTGGTTAAAAAATTAGAATTCATCCATATAATGAAATTCTTTACAGACATTAAATAGAGGGATACAGGGATACTGCCACATCGATGTTCATAGCAGCACAATTCACAATAGCTAGACTGTGGAACCAACCCAGATGCCCTTCAATAGATGAATGGATAAAAAAATATGGCATTTATACACCATGGAGTATTACACAGCACTAATAAATGACAAAATCATGGAATTTGCAGGGAAATGGATGGCACTAGAACAGATTATGCTAAGTGAAGCTAGCCAATCCCTAAAAAACAAATGCCAAATGTCTTCTTTGATATAATGAGAGCAACTAAGAACAGAGCAGGGAGGAAGAGCAGGAGGAAAAGATTAACATTAAACAGACATGAGGTGGGAGGGAAAGGGAGAGAAAAGGGAAATTGCATGGAAATGGAAGGAGACCCTCATTGTTACACAAAATTACATATAAGAGGTTGTGAGGGGAATGGGAAAATAAACGAGAGAAATGAATTACAGTAGATGGGGTAGAGAGAGAAGATGGGAGGGGAGGGGAGGGGGGATAGTAGAGGATAGGAAAGGTAGCAGAATACAACAGTTACTAATATGGCATTATGTAAAAATGTGGATGTGTGACCGATGTGATTCTGCAATCTGTATTTGGGGTAAAAATGGGAGTTCATAACCCACTTGAATCTAATGTATGAAATATGATATGTCAAGAGCTTTGTAATGTTTTGAACAACCAATAAAAAAATAGAGGGATATAAATCTGTATATATTGTCATACAAAAAGTTCACAGATATATAATTAAAATGGGAAAAAATTAAGGCATACGTTGAATGGTCCTGACTGTGCAAAATAGATGTATGTACACATGTGCATGACAACAACATTCTGGGTCATACAAAAGACTATCTTAGTATTCATCATCTCCAGGTAGTTAGAGATATTCTCTAGGTGGAAAAAGGGAGATTCCCTTACACCTCTTTTGAACTTTTAAAAAATGGTCATGTTACTTATATACCTGTTTCAGGCAGTTATTCTTGAGTAAGAGTGAAATTTTGCCTCCAAGGAGACATTTCCCAATACCTGGAGATCATTTTTATAATAACAGCTTGAAGGGACACGCCACTGTCATCAAGTTAGTAGAAGACAAAGATTCTCCTGAACATCCTGCATTGCTTGAGAGAGCCCTCTACAAGAATTATCTGATCCAAAATGTCAATTGTTTTTGCTATTCTGGGTCTTTTATTTTTCC
>NW_026000486.1:0-2500 GCF_001458135.2 Marmota marmota marmota | reverse complement strand
CCAGCCCACCTCCAGCTTTGGGTGGCAGTCTGGCTCTCATTCTTCACAGCTAAGTTTCCTGGGTTTTCTAACAGGCTGCCTCCATGTGTCAAAAAAAAATAAAAATTAACCTCAGATTTAACACCAGAATCTAGATTTTTATGATTTCATTTATTTATTTTTGTTTTTATACCAGGGATTGACTTCAGATGCTCTCAACCACTTTGCCACATCCCCAACCCCTTTTTACTTTTTATTTTTAGGCAGGGTCTTGCTAAGTTGCTGAGGCTGGCATTGAACCTGCCAATCTCCAGCTTCATCCCCCTGCACCACTGAGATTATAGGTGTGTGCCACCATACCCAGCTTTTATGTTTTGAACTATAAATTTTCTTAAAATATGGATCTGCCCTCATTAAAATTTTCAAAGAATTGGCTTGAAGACCAAATATTTTTTATTTGATCAAGATAATTTCTTGTGTTTTCCACTGTATTTGTTAGCTATTTATTACTTAGGGAAACTGTCTTAAAGAACTAAAGTCTGTTTAAGTATCGATTTGGCCTTATCAAACATTACCTGGTTTGAACCTTTTGGGGGGCCCCTAAACACTAGTTATCCTGCTCCTCCTGTGCTCTGGGTCATGCATTCTTAACTGTCTGGCCACATTTAAAAGTGAAAGGCAGGAACCTGTGTGTTTATAACCACAGTCTCTCAGAGAAGGGGTAGGTAGGCCTATGACCAGGTGATAACCAAACCTGTTGATGATTAGCTAGGAAATGCTTCACTCCTCTACTGGGCCCCTTGACATTAACCATATACAGCTTAAAAATGTTACAGAAGACAGAACTTTGCCCTTAAGAACCCCTCAAATGAGGAGTGAAAAGTAACTTGTGAGGGGGTGGAGCAGGTGGTGTGGTGAGGGGTTGATGCCTACGTGACCCAGCTAAATTTTGATCTCACACTAATCCTGCTCACCTTTGAGGACAGGAAGCCTGAAGTCCAGAAATCCTCCTCAGGTGGGCTGTCCAAAATGGGTTGGATCTAGAATGGCTGTTGGAATGCCCTCCAAATTCATTATAATTCCATCTGCAGGGTAAATCACACTCTCCACTGCCATGAAGGTCTACAGTCGCCAATATCATGGCCAGAAAGAACCATAAAAGGAGCAAAAAGAGGTGGTGCCCAAATTTCTAGAAGGGAGCAAGCCAGAGACCCCCACCCAGAACACCCTTACCATAGTTAAGTGGATACCCCCACTATATTTATAAACTATAATTTCCTCTTCTTCAGAAAGCTTTCTATCACCAAAACTTCCACATACAGGTAATATTGTGGTTGGTAGTTTCTTTTTTTTTTGTAAATGTCACGTTTACAGAAAACAACAACAACAACAAAACTTGTGAAACCTGTGTCTGATCTAGGAGATGGAACAGAGAGCACTTCTCAGGTAAACCTCCAAGCATCCCCACCCCCACCACTGGATATAAAGTCAAAATTTATCACTATCTTTGTTCAAAGGAAAAATTCTTAGTCATAAGCCACCTCCGAACCCTACAGTCAATCAACTTGCTTCCTAAAAATTCTTCAGATGTCCAGCCTCTTCTGTCCCACTTCAATAAAGGAGAGGAATATTCTTTTTTCATTTATTTTATCCAATATCTAGGCTATTCCATACCCAAATGAGCCAAGAAAGTGATATTCAAGGACTTGTCTCTGTTTTTTCTATTCTTTCACCAAGAATAAACATTTTTCTTACTGCTCAGTCAGTTGGATTTGAGTCTTATTTATTGGTTCTGTATTCCCAAGAGGGAAAAATGACTCCAGTTTGGGATAAAAATTGGTAATAATTGCTGCTATTTGTTTTTGGGTTTTTTTTTTTTGGTATCAGGGATTGAACCCAGGAGCACTTAATCACCAAGTCACATTCCAAGCCCATTATTCATTCTTTAATATATTTTAATAATAATTGCTCTTCTTTATAGACAAACTTCCTTCCTTCCTTCCTTCCTTCCTTCCTTCCTTCCTTCCTTCCTTCCTTCATTCCTTTGCTTCCTTTCCTTCTTTCCTTCCCTTCCCTTTCTTCCATCTTTCTTTCTTTCATAAGGTCTTTATGTGTTGCCAAAGTAGGTCCCAACCTCCTGGGATGGAGGGATCATACATCCTCAGCTCCCAAGTGGGTGGGACTACAGGTGCATGGAACCATGTCCAGCTAGTTTCTATGCTTTGATCTGGTCATATGTGAGCTCCAGTGTTATGTCTGATGCCAAATCCACTTTGAATTCAATAAGCTAAATATGGGAGGCAACATTCTTTTCAAATGTGTCTCTGTCAATGTATTATATCTAAAAATCTAACATTTGTTTACAAATATACCACATAGCAAGGGCTATGAGTATAGCCCAGTGTTAAGTGGTAAAGCACCTGTTCAACATGCCTCAGTCCCTGGGATTATATATATATATATATATTTATACTTATATATATGTAGGCATATCATATATATATATATATATATATATATA
>NW_026000485.1:0-2500 GCF_001458135.2 Marmota marmota marmota | reverse complement strand
TGTGAGGGGAACGGGGGGGGGAACAAGGGAGAGAATTGAACAATAGCAGATGAGGTAGAGAGGGAAGATGGGAGGGGAGGGGAGGGGGGGATAGTAGGGGATAGGAAAGGTAGCAGAATACAACAGTCACTAATATGCCATTTTGTAAAAATGTGAATGTGTAACCGATGTGATTCTGCAATTTGTATTTGGGGTAAAAATGGGAGTTCATAACCCACTTGAGTCAAATGTATGAAAGATGATATGTCATGAGCTTTGTAATGTTTTGAACAACCAATAAAAAAAAAGTTCTGGCCAATGATGTATTAGCTGGGGAAGTAGGTTTGGGAATATCTGGGAAAGACTTTGTTTTCCTAATAAAAAGACAAGTCATGAAAAAAAATTCTGTATTTGTCCCTTTATTATTATTTTTAATTTCTTTTCAGAGAATTCATTTCTGATTGAAGGAGTTAACTTTATTCTTAATATCTGGAACATTAACTTCACTAAGAAAAAACTTAGTACCAAGCCTTGTATGGGGATGCATACTTGTAATCCCAGCAACTTGGAAAGCTAAGTCAGGAGAATGGCCAGTTTGAGGCCAGTCTCAGGAACATAGTGAGACCATGTTTGAAAATAAAATAAAAAGAGATAGGAGATGTACCTTGGTTGTAGAACACTTACTTAGTATGTGGAAGAACTTTGGTTTGATTCCCATACCCCCCCACATACACACATTAATTTAAAAAAATAAGAAAAAGAAAAGTTAGTAGCAAGACCTGTTTCAGACAAAAAATTCCTTTGATAAAACTAGGATTCTGATTATTTTGGCAAGATGTTATACACAAGTTAGCATCAGAAAAAGGAATTATAATCCTTATTGCATGGTAGCTGGAACAACTTTCATATTATTTTCTGTTCCAAATTTTAACAAAGGATCAATTATACTGAGGTGTTTAGTGAAGGGAAGACAATTCTGGATGCATAATAAATGTTTGCTATTAGAATTTAGGATTATAGGTGTAAAATTTATAAGAATCAGTGAGCTGGTTAATTGCTTTTAAATGCTATGGAAAGCTTAATGAATGAAAATTTTAAGCCTGTCATTGTAGATTTCTGTATCAAAGAAAAATTAAAGAACCATATAATCTCTTGGACTTCCCTTAAAGAATCATACGTCCTTTGTGTCCCTAAACAGATACAAGAAAATAAGACTCTGATTTTGTAAAGTGCTGAATTCAATAAATACATGAATACAAATTTATTCTAGATGTTTTCTCCTATTCAGAGAATCTTAATTGCACAAACCAGCTGACACTTCTGGGGATGATAGCAATTGTTTGTTCAGTTGTTAGACTGTTTTGGTTCTCAGTGTTAGCTAAGTTGAGATGTCAAAAATTATATTGCATGTAATAATCCAAACATCAAATGTATAGAGGTGCCAGAGAACTCCCTTCACAAAATCAAATAAATCCACATTGGTGAAGAAAATTGCTACAGTTCAGCTAAGTGAATCTAATCTCTCTAAGTGACAGATTCTGACATAGGAAGGGGTCCTCAAATACACAGGGAAAGACCAAATAGAAACATATGGTAATGAGATTCAAGATGGTTTTCTTATCATATTGGGTACAAGTTAGAAGTGGCAAGCGGAGTAGGTACAACCTCAAAGCTTTTTGATAGTATTTTCTTGTTCAATTTACCCCAGGGATCAGTTTACAAATCTTAGTAAATATATCTAAGTAGGTGGGACTGAGGCTCTGTTTTGTGGAACATGTTTGATATTGCATGTCTTGTAGAATCAGATTTATTCCAACTTCTAGCTTGCCTAATGCTCATGAAAAATGTGATTTTAGTATCAAATACAAAGCTTATGCAAAGACTTGGTAACCTAGGCTATCTTTTACCACCGCTAATCTTTATCTAATATCTCAGGGGGAAAACTTCCCAGAAATCCTAGCCTATCCTGCTCTTCTAACAGATTATTTGACCCCTGTTGTCACTGAAGTAATAGCAACTTGTCTTCATTGGAATTGATGCTTATCTGCATATTAATTTTTTATTAGTTGCTCAAAACATTACAATGATCTTGACATATCATACATTTGATTCAAATGGGGTATGTAATCTTCCTTCTTTTATTGAAGTGTAAGCTGAGGTCAAGGAGAGATAGGTAGAAGAGAAAAAAACAGTTATACAAACCACTTATTTTTTTTTTCATGAAATGCAGAATCAAAAATTGTAATAGTTAGCCATATCATATTCTACCCTTTATTTTTCATGATTATAGTTATATTTAATTTTTATTTTTTAAATTTTATCTCTTTCCTATGTAATTGATTGCCTTAGCTGTATTGAGCTCTGTAACTTATTTCAAAGCTAATAGAATATCATGGAAAGACTTTATCCAAACAAGGAGAGAACATCAACTAAATATACTAGATGTGCAGCTTGAAATTTGGACTTTTTCCTTTTCCCTGGCAATAAATGCATCCTTTTTTTTTTTTTTTTTTTTTTTTTT
>NW_026000484.1:0-2501 GCF_001458135.2 Marmota marmota marmota | reverse complement strand
ATTCTTAAAACTTCTTAAGTACAAACCTATCTATTTATTGCAAGACACGTAAAGAGAAAAGAGTAAGGTGAATTGGTCAGGGAGAAGATAGTTAAATTGGAATGATTTTTTGTTGTTTGATAGAACCAAATTGAGACCATTAAATGGGGTAAGTCAAAGTCCTTGGGAAAACTTCTTGAATTTAGGTTGTGGAAATTACCAGATGGAACAAGTGGGCATATGGCACAGGACATCTGTTAGAAAATATTTGAATTTGCCCATCTATTTAATCACTTTTTGTTTCAAGTAGATATACCTGTTTACGTGCATTTATATGTGTGTGTTTATAAGTGTTTGTGTGTGTATGTGTGTGTATGTGTACATGTAAATGGTTAAGGTGAATAAATAGCTACTGTATTTGTTTTAATATTTTCCATACACTGTAAATTAAAGTTTTCTATATACTGGAAATTAAACTATAAAGTTCCTTGATGTCATTTAGTTTGAGTTTCAATACTTAAATCAATATCATGGTACATTATGATTTTTGACATTTGCAAACACATCTAAAGAACAAATTCTGGGAAGTTGAATTTCGAGTTCAAAGTATATGAATATTTTCATTTTGATAGTTATTGCTAAATTGCCCCTTAGAGATTGAGTCAATTTATATCCCCACCTGTATTACACCACCCTTAAGCAAATACGGTGCATTGTCAAACACTTTGATCTTTGTTAAAATTGTATATCGTTACATTTTACTTTGCATTTCTATTTTGCTTTTTTCTACTTTTTTTCTGGTAAGATTTCTTCCATTAAGAAATTATGACTTTGGGGGCCGGGGTTGTGGCTCAGATGTAGAGTGTTCACCTCGCATCCATGAGGCATTGGGTTCGATTCTCAGCACCACATAAAAATAAAATAAAGATATGTGTCCACCTACAACTAAAAAATATTTTTATAAAAAAGAAATCATGACTTCCTATTTTTTTATTTTCTTTCATAAGGCTTAGATTATAGGGAATTTATTTATTAATTCTTTGATTAATATATAGTAATTGTACATATTCATGGGAATTAGTGTGATTTTTCAGTGCATGCATACTGATTAAATCCAGGCTCACTCTAGCCACTGGCCCCCACCTGCCCATCCTCTTGTAATCACTAATTTATATTCAGGTTGTTTTTATTGATTGACTTTTTTTTAAGAAGTGAGGATATTTGAATCTAAGCTATTGCTATGCTCCTACACAGAAATAATGTGTGCCTATTAAGTCCATTAAAAAGTGTTTTCTAACTACCAATATATCTTTGACATGCTTTAATTAGATATACTAATTTTAATGCCATAGATGAAGCTAGAGTTAAATCTTGTTCCTTTTTAATACATTTTCTCTGAGTCTACCTTAATTCTGATGAGCTGCCTTTTAGGTTTAACTGTACAGTCTGAGTAGCCTTTTGACTTCCATGAATCAGATATCACATTAACTCAGAACATGTCATGTACTTCCATTTTCCTCAGTTATGCTGAAAATCAATTTACCCCTGGAATGCTGTTCACCACAGTTTATCCTTCTTTTATTTCAGGTGATAAACTTGCATTGATTTTTTGCATTTGTGTTCATTAGAGATATTGGTTTTTATTTCCTTGATGTGTCTTTAGCTTGTCTTGGTATTAGGGTGATATTGGCTTAATAGAATAATTTGTCAGTGTTCCCTCATTTTCTACTTCATGGAATAATTTGAGGAGGATTAGTATTAGTTTTTCTTCAATGGTCTGTTACAGCTAAGCTTAGCTTTTCTTTGTTCAAAAGCTTTTGCAGCTGCTTCAATTTTGTTACTTAACATTGGTCTGTTTAAGTTTTCTATATTCTCATTATTCAATTTGGGAAGGTCATATGTCTCTAGGAAGGGGTCAATATCTTTGTGATAACCTAGCTTATTGGAGTATAAATCTTAAAAATAATTTCTAAAGATATTCAGAATTAAAGTGGTGTCTGTGGTGATATCTCCTTTTGCAAATATAATTTTGTTAATTTGGGTCTTCTTTCTCTTTCTTTTGGTGAGTTTGCCTAAGGGTTTATCAATCTTGTTCATCCTTTCAAAGAACCAACTCTTTGTTTCATTGATTTTTTTTATTCTCAATTTTATTGATTTCAGCTTTGATTTTAATTTTTTTCCCTGTCTTCTACTGATTTTAGTTAGTTTGTTCTTTTTTTATAGCTTTGAGGTTTAATGTTATATTTTTTATTTGGTATACTTTTATTTTTTAATCTAGTAACTCAGCGATATAAACATTCCTCTTATAAATACTTTCATATTGTCCCAGAGATTTTGATATGTTGTATCTCTATTTTCATTTGTTTCTAATAATTATTTTTTCTTCCCTGATTTATTCTGATTGAGTCCTCATTCAAAATTATATTCAAACTTCAGGTGTTAAAATGGTTTCGTTTTTTCAATCTTGTTGCCAATTTCTAGTTTTAGTCCATTATGATCTGATCATAATTATCTCAATTTTC
>NW_026000483.1:0-2501 GCF_001458135.2 Marmota marmota marmota | reverse complement strand
GGGGGGGGGGAGGAAAAAGTCTATGCAGTATAGCAATTGGAATTCACTATCTGGGGGTAAAGTATGAATTAATTTAAAAAATATTTTATAATGACTTTATACAATTTCCTTTGGTGTTAAAAGCAATTTATAATTTTGACATTTTAAATACATTACAACTTTATTAAATTATTTCACATTTCTTCACTAAAGAAGTTTTTATTACTAAAATATAATAAACATGTAAAAGTAGAAGAGTTTATTCATAAACATGGAAGGTAGTAGGATTTCATGCAATATTAAAGTTACTAATTAAATAGTCAAGAAAGCATGCTCCCATTGAGAACATCAATGAAAACCTTATAACAACTTTGAATTTAAATTAAATCAAATATGTAAAAAAAAAGAAATCAGTGGTTGGTTTGTATTTTATTTAGAAGAAATTAGTCAAAGACAACATACTTACACATATAGGACTAAAAACTTTCAGTGTTACAGCAGTAAGCCACAAAGACCTTGACGTAAATTCTTCAGTTTTCCTGGGAAGTTGTATTTCCTAGTTTAGGACCATTCAGCTTTTTTGTTCTAATAGCTTGTCAGGATGCATGGTTATTAAGATGCCAAAAGGTCACATCTGTGTGGTACTGCCTGGTTGTAATCAGATTTTAATAGCCCACATTTCTCAAATTAACATTTTTTGGTAGGCATCTAATTAAAGATTAAACTATTAATTATTATTATTATTTGTCAGAAGAATTTAATACATTCTTTAAATGCACTTTCTCCTCTAAAATGATTTTTTTCATTACTTTTTATCACACTATCCTTTTTCCTTTTGGGTCAATTATAGATCTTAAAAAGAAAAATGAGAAGACTCAACTTAAAAAAAATTAGTTATATATTATGTAAACTTAAAATCAATGACTATAACAGTAGAAGTAGTGGCATTAGAAGCAGTAAACAAGTTCCAAGGTTGGGTATTTAAGTCTTGAAAAGTGCCTATTCAATACTAATGTAAAGTTTCTTACCAGGGTTGCAATCTGTAAGAAGTGAGCAGATGGAGAGAAGAACTTTAGAGATGGTTAGGGCTGGACTCCAGTTGTCTTTCAGGATGTCCAGACAGATCACACCTTGGCTGTTAATATTACAGTGATAGATTCTTGTTCGGAAGGTAACCTAGAAGAAAATGTAAAGTTGTTATTTAAGTAGACACATCTTTTATTAAACAAAATAGTCCAAGACACTGGTTAAAATCTACCTTGATTTTCCTTAGATACACACAAGAATAATCAATCAATAAACAAAAAAATCAACATTCATAATCTGTCATCCAGGGTACAGAAAATGCCAGCAACAAAATCAGGATATTCTACTTCTGATGAAGAGTCCTATTATTTAAGTAATGTTCTGAGGACTGAATTTACACTCGATGCAGTTATAAGAATGTTCATGAAGTGAAATGTAACTCCAGCCTTCAAAAAATTTCAAAGAAAACTTTTGTTGGATTCCAATTATTTTATTAAATTATTAAATTATTTCACATTTCTTCACTGAAGAAGTTTTTATTACTAAAATATAATAAACATGTAAAAGTAGAAGAGTTTATTCATAAACATGGAAGAACAAATCCATTCCTTCAAGCAGGAATTCTGAAGTAAGGATTTTGTACATTTATAACACTCAAACACCAAAAAGCATGAGAATAACTAATACGATGAAAATAAATGTTATTCAATAACATGACTTTAAAACATGAACTAGGGCATGTATGTAAATAATTGCCTAGATTACAGAACTATGTGTTATAGTTGTAATTTACTATTTTACTTAAATTATTATAGTAGTTATAGTTATAATTTACAAACTTTTCCTTATTGAACTCTATACTTTGAATGTAATATTAGTATAGCCTACTTTTGATAGCAAGATTACCACTATACTTTCCTTATAATTTTGAATGTTATACCATCTTTAAAAATAATTTCAACTGAAAATAGTCTAAACCACTTTTGGCTATCTGAGCCTTTTATAAGCATCATCAAGACTTTATGCTATTCACTACTATTATGATTATAAATATTATATTTCAACTTATCAAATTGATAAGTTGAAATATTAAAAAAAAATCTTGGTGTTCTAAAGACCAGTCTTCTAGTACCCTTAAGTTCAATATGGTTATGGACCAAGAAAACCAAGCAAGCAAGCAAACAAACAAACAACCCCAAATCAAAAGACATGACAGATCCTTGTAGGTGTTAACACCCCAGCAGGAAATCCAGCATCCAAACACCAGGATTTTATATAATTTATATGATGTCAAATCTCAGAAATCAACAGTTGTTGAACAACACAGCAGTATTCTCAGGCTAGATTAAGACTCAAGAGCTGCCTTTAAGGCTATAACTTTGATAATCCTTTTAGCAAATAGTATAATTCTCTCTTGTATTAATCATTTTTAACTTTTGTGAATGGATTAAACTTATTTCTTTATATCCTCAAAAAAAAAAAAAAAAAAAAAAAAA
>NW_026000482.1:0-2502 GCF_001458135.2 Marmota marmota marmota | reverse complement strand
GCTCTACCTGGAAGGCCTTGCTCTCCTGCTTCTCAGTTGCTTCCTTGCCCTTGCGCCACCTGAAGGTCTTTCTGGCATGATGTAGACACTCTGCCCCAGAGGGAGGACTGGTGAAGAGTGCGTGTTTTCTTCTCATCACTCACTGGGCCCAGGTGTGTTACAAACAAGACTCTTCCAAGACGAAAGCCTTGGGCCATCTGCCAATGTTGGAGATTGTGGAGGGTTTGGGATGTGTAAACTTAATACTAATATCATGGAAACCGGAGGACCTTTCCCTCAACAAGCACCCAACCTTCCTTCCGGGCCCCTTCACACTGGGTAGAAATGGATTGCCGCTTTGCCAGAAGTTAGCCAGGTCTTTTGTTGTTGAAGTCTGATCTGACACCAGCTGCTCCTTTCCTGGGCCTCCTTCAGCCCTGCCTTTTACTGTCCTTCCAGGCAGCAGATCTATTCACATTATTCTCAGTTTCAAGGGCTTATCTGCTGAGTCAAGGGAGAGTACCTCCTTGCCTTTGACCCCACTGTCCTTCACACTTGGGCCTTTCCAGTTGCTCCCTGCTTTCTTTCCCTCTAGCTTGGCTTGAACATGTCCTTTCTCTTTACTCCTCTCCTGCTTTCCTTCCAGACTTTAATCTAGCAAAACTCAGCCATTATCTTTTTTTTTTTTTAAATCTCTATTGAATTAAATGTATATCCACAGCTTGTTGGAACATCAGCAGCTCTTTGCCCCAACTTGTTCCCTCCCTAGGTGCCATCACTTTCAACTCAGCTGTTCTTTAGGAATTCACCTGCATACTAGAAAATATGCTAGTATTCCTATTCAGTTTTCTAGTTTGGGGCAATATTTCTTGCTTCCCACCAGAACAGATGAGGACTAGTTCTCTCTCATGTTTTTCTTTCTTTTTTTTTTTTTAAATACCTTTATTTTTCTTTATTTTTATGTGGTGCTGAGGATCGAGCCCAGGGTCTCGCACGTGCGAGGTGAGTGCTCTACTGCTGAGCCACAGCCCAGCCCATCTTTCATCTTTTTCTATGTCTCATTCTCACTAAATAGTATTTTTTATTAGATCAGCCACATAACTCAGACATGGGGGCTGCTGTGTATAATTCCAAGGTTTGAGTTATTTTCTCTTTTCTAAACTCTGTTTTTCCTGGAGTTAACATACTTTTTTTTTTTTTTTTTTTTTTAATAGCTAGTAACTCAAGTTCTGTAGTTTCCTGCTGACAGTTGTTACTCTTAGGCCATTTAAACACAGAATGGGCTCCATCAGTTTTGGCTTCCTGCTTTCCCCAGCACTTCCTGTTGTCTCACTAGGGCTGAGCAGTCCTGGTATCACCATTCCCCACCATCTGGGGAGTCTATCCACCTTTCTGCTGAGTCTTCCATGTCCCAGAGCCTCTTGTATTTTCATCTTGGTGGTTTACACTTTTCATTTTGGTGGAATACATCCTCCAGTAGCTTCTGAAGAAAAGGGTCATGGGACAATAAGTTTTTTGAAGCCTCAAAGGACTGAAAATATCTTTATTCTCTTGATCCATGGCCTAACTAGGCTAGAGTCTAGGTAAGAAGCAATTTTCCCCTAGGATTTTTTGTTTTGTTTTGTTATTGGTGGTGCTGGGGCTTGAACCTGAGGCCTCATTCATCTAGGCAAGTCCGCTACCGCTGAGCTACACCCTACCCTTAAAAAATTAAAAAAAAAAAAAAAAAAAAATCTGAGACAGGGAATTAATTAAATTTGACTAATAAACTTCCTGGGCTGGTCTCAAACTTTGGATTCTCCTGCCTCAGCCTCCCAAGTAGCTGGGATCACAGGTGTGCACCACTGAGCCCACTTGGTTGTTTTGAATTATTTCCTTGGTGACTTTTTGCCTGTCCTATGTCATCATTTTATGGGAGTCTCACTGGTCCACAGTTGGGCCTCCTGGGCCCATTCTCTGATTTTTTTCTCTTGTATTTTCTTATTGACTCCATTTTCTAGGTATTTCCTCAGTTTTTATCTTCCAGTTCTTCTCTTGGATTTCTTGCTTTGGTGCTCACATAATTTAAGCTTTGAAGAGCTTCTTCTGTCCCCCACCCCATGTTCCTTGTCTTAAATATTGTATTCTTGCTTCATGGACACATGACCTTTCATTGTCCAGAGGATGTCAACAGCTCTTTCCTGTGTCACTTCTTGATGTGACAGTCCCTGGCTCAGTTCTACTGTTGGCTGCCCCTTGTTGTCTTAGGGTGCTCTGAGGGCTGGGGATACCCACAGGTCAGGGTCCCCGGGTCCTGCCTCAGGCTTGTCAGAATGCCAAGGAAGCCTTGTTCTGCTCAGAGGAAACAGGCCTGCCTGGTGACTTGGCGAAAGTCTTCAGGATGTAAACTTCTACTTTCTTACTGATTTCTCTGCTGCTCCTTGACCTACCCTTTCCCAGAGGCCCTCTCTCAGCCAGGGACACCTGGGGCAGGTATTCTAGGGACCCAGCTGCTCTCAAACAAGACTCCTTTGTCAGTGCCTG
>NW_026000481.1:0-2502 GCF_001458135.2 Marmota marmota marmota | reverse complement strand
GGTCTCTACATGAGAATGGATACCAAAAGAAAAAAAAATTAAGTATATATAGTTCCATAACATTTTTCATCATTTCCATCACAGTCTAACAGTCTTGAGGCTGAAAGACGTGTGTTGATGAAGTCCCCCAGGTTGACTTCTCCCCAGCTGCTTACCTCATAAGCCAGTTCAGTACATTGTGCCTTCAATTCTAGCCACATTTTTTCCAATTCCTCCTCCACCTCTTCCTCCTTTTTCTCCTTTCCCTCTTCTTTTGTTTTGAAATGTCTTATATTGCCTTAATTTTTGAAAAATTGTTCAGATATAAAAGTCTATTTTAACAAGTTTTTCTCCCCTCTTTTTAGCACTGTGATGATGTTTTCCCATGGTTTTCTGGTTTTTATTATCTCTGATGAAATTTCAGTTATTTATCCCTCGGTTCCCTTGTTTATTGAAGGTCTTTTGTCTTATGGTTGTTTTAAAGATTTTTAATATTACTCCTCAGCAATTTGGTTATAATGTTTCTTAGTATAGTTTTCTTTACATTTTTCTTGATTAAAGTTGAGTTTCTTATATCTGTGAGGTTATCGCTTTAAGAAAATTTGGAAAAACTTTGGTTATTATTTCTTCAAATGTTGCTTTTCTGAACTGACCTCCTGCCCATATTTCTGGAATTGAGTCATATAAATGTTAGACCTATTGATGTTGACTTACTGGTTACTGAAGTTATGTTATTTTTTTCACTTTTATTTCTCTGTGTGCTCAGTTGGGATAGTTTCTACAGCTCAGTTTTAAAGTCGTTTTTTTTCTTCATCAGGGTCTCATTTGCCATTAAGCAACTCATTAATTTTTTAACATAATACATTTTATTTTTCCACTCTGGAATGAATTGATTCTTCTAAGTTTATAGTTTATTTCTCAATTATTTGCATGTTTTTCTTTAAATCCTTTATACTATCCAGTTAAAGTCCTTGTCTGATAATTCCATATTTCTAGCATTTGTTCTACTGATTTTTCTTCTGATTATAGGTCACATATTCTTGCTTCTTCAAATGTCCAGTAATTATGGATTAGATATATATATTTTTCATTCTTGAGTGTTTGGATTATCTTTTGTCTGCGTTTAAAGAGTGTTGAGTTTTTTTTTTTTTGGTAGGCAGTTAATTTACCTGTAAAACACCTTTGTTTTGTTTTTTGAGTTTTAAAACTTTGTTAGAGTGGGTCTAAAGTAGCCTGCATTCTGTGACTCCTTGAGGTGACTTTTCTGGGGTCCCTACTGATTACCTGAGATGTTTAATGTGGTTTCTCCACTTTGCTCAGTGTTTAATAATTCCCACCCAGTAAAAGCTATGGCAACCATTAAGCTTATAGCTTTTTGGCAGTTAGTTATTTTGTCCCCACTAGATGTTCTTTGTCCAGCCTCTTGGAGTCTCGACCTATACCTACAGAGGTCAGCTGATCTCCTTGAAGATTTATGGAGCTCCTTCTTGGCATAGCTTGCTCCTTTCTCTGCCTTACAAATTCCAGTCATGTCAGTCATTCCAAATTATATTTTCTCATCTAATAAAGACTACTATGATCTGATTGTCCCCTCTCCTTCTTGTAATGGGGTCCAGTAAATGCCTCCAGGGAGAAAGTCAGAGATGGTGGAGTTCACTTCATTTGTCCTTTCTTTTGGGAATCACAGTCCTGCAGTTCCACTTTTCCAATATCTGAAAACTCTTGTGTATTTATTTTATTGATTCTTTGGATTTTTTTGAATGAATTAATTTCAAATGTAAAGCATTCAGGATAATAATACATAATACAGAGCTTAATTTTTAAAAAACAGTTTTAGAAAATTTCTTCCAACATGTGTAAATATAGAAATAACATATGGATATATAGTAACTGTATTAAAACAGGAAATTTTGGACTGGGAGGATACAAAGTAAGCTCTAACTACCACCCCACCTCTTCTCCATATTGGAAAGATAGGAAATTCTCCTTTATTTTTTAAGAAAAAAAAAATAGAATGTGTATTTTTACATTTAGTACACGATTAGTATTCCAGAATCATGCTGCAGGTTTTGAATATCTCACAAATGGTGAGACACAGGTAGGCACCATTGGATGACATGGAAGGTTGGTTCCTGGAATCCTAACACTCTTGGGGCTTCTGAGGGATCTTCACAGGGCAGACCAAAAAGAATCAGGACTAAGACATTCCTAAACAAATGTTAATTAAGCTCCTACTGTGGATGATACTCAGTGCTTAGAGCTTTGATGTAATGCTTTTGAATCTTCAGAACACTTTCAAACACAGGACCTTCTTAGATATATTTTAGACCTGTAGATTGTCTTATTCACCCCATGTTCTTAGTACTTAACCTTAGTACTTACTGTTTCCTCAACTGCAAGATAGAACTAACAAGATCTGTCGAAGCAGAGTGATTTATGTAAAGAGTTAAGTGTGCTTTATGGCGTATATTAAGAAGCCAAGAAATGTTGGCTGCTGCTGTCACTTCTGTTTACTAGACATAG
>NW_026000480.1:0-2502 GCF_001458135.2 Marmota marmota marmota | reverse complement strand
TTGGGGGGGGGGGGGCGTTCCAAGCACAGGGAAATCAAACAGGGTTTCAGGGAAGGAATAACATCCAGAATGGTTCAGAGAAAACCCTAGCATGGGTGGAGTTCTGTTGGGGGAGGAGCATGGTGAGAGTGAGGCCCCATAGGCCCCCAGAGGCCACACCCTGCAGGACTTTGAGGCAGTGGGTGAGAACCTGAGGTTATTCTAATAAGATGGGTGCATAGGAGGATTTTCAGGAAGGCATGACTCACTTGGATTTCTCTGTAGGGATTCTGGGGGCTCTATAAACAGGAAAGTAAAGGGGAAGAGGAGGGAAGGATGCTGAGCTATTGATAAAGAGGGTATTACAGGGGGTCCCAGTGGTCTCTGTCTCCTACTGGGTTCCTGAAATTTCAATCTGTTTCCAGATGTGCAACACTGAGCCATAACTTCTGTCTCCCCAGAAGACTTTGATGTGCTCCAGGGCTGCACCTATGGAGCCCTGTTCTGAGGGATGAGGGCAGAGGGTGAAATCTCAGTGCAAAGAGGGTCTGACAGTTCCCTTGCTGAAGCCAGTGCATACTGGTTCTAGTTGTGGTTGCAAGTGGATGGCTGAAGGGTTTTTGGTAATTTCTGTCCTGTGCTCTACAATTCATGACAGAAAATTATTTTTCTTTTAAATCAGTACTTATTCTGTTTTGACTACTGTGCTGGGTTTGTAGCAATTCCTCAAATTCTAATTTTTATTTGTATGGAGGGGGGACTCTGCACAGTCTCTCAGTAGAAATTTTTATTTTTCTTTCCCACATTCTCACTTTACATTTGCAACTCCATGAATTCCTCTCCATCTTTTCTGCACATTTTGTGTTTGTGTGGATGGCTAGGATATCATGTGGGTGCCCAGCACCTAGTAGGTGGAGCGAGTCCAGATGCCTCTTTGCTGGTTTATTTCATTCCTAAAGTCCATTTTCTATAGGTCTTATTGTGTTTCCAAAGTAGTTAACAATCCTGAATTCAGTTCTTTTCTCCAATGAAGTAAAAAAGTGACAGTTATACACATGACTAGATAATAACTAAAACTGGACAAATAAGATGATTTCTCTCACTGGAGGTTGGGAGCATTTGATTCATGTTTAAAATTTGTGATTCTCTAAACTGTGGGTCAGAGCTGAGGCTAGTGTAAACCTGTAGAGGAAGGAATTTTGCAGGTCTACACCTGGAATCTGCATTTCTTCTGTTCAGAGGCAATGGCATTACAAAGGAACAGAAGTTCCTGGGGATTTTCCCAAGCAGAGAACATCATTTGGGAGGCCATGTTGACAGTGTCTCAGTGTCTCAGGGTTCTGGAGGGAGAACAAGATTGCTGGTGTCCCTCTTGTGCATCCAGTTGGCTAAGTGGTTTCAGATCCATTGGGAAGGAAGAATGGATGTGAGGTCTCTGTGGGAAGTGTCTGTGGGTCAAGTCTGCATGGGAACTGTGAGGTGCATGTGTGTCATCTCAGTGTGGGTCTCTCAAAATCTGTGTGAAGTCTGTGTTAGGTCTCTGAGGACAGTGTTTGAGCTCTCTGTTTCTGTGAGATGTCTCTGTACTGTTTTGATGATCTATATGATGAGTTTTCTGTGAAGAATTTGTAGGATATGTCCGTGGAAATGTTTGCCCAAGGTCTGGGACTATGGGAGGTCTCTCTGAGAGATCACTGCATGAGGACCATGTGGCAGTGAAAGGTTGTGGTATGTCTGTTAGGTCTCTCTTGGCACAAGTCTCTGTCAGAGGTCTCTCTGGGAAGTCTGTGTCAGGGGTTCTGTGAGATCTCTGTGCAAGGACCCTGAAGTTGTGTTATTTCTGAGGGAGTTCCCTGTGTTTCTGTGATTGCTGTGTTAGAGGTTCTGTGGTGATCTCTGAGGCAGTCATTTAGTTGGGTCTGTGGAGGGCTATGAGGAAGGGTCTCACTTGTATCTGACAAGATTCTGTGAAAAGTCTCTGTTGGGCTCTCATTGTATCTCTCTTTGGAGTCTCCTGGCTGTTGGAATTATTGCCTCTCATAGATGACAGAGGTGACAGAGCAGAGGACACAGTGACTTTCTCACTCATGCTTCTGGCCATACATCAGTGTCAGTGTCTGTGGCATTATCCCCTCAGGATCCCTGGGGTCCATATCCAGCTCCTCTGCAGTGGGATTCTGCCTGTCTGGGCTCTGAGAGGACCCAGCAGGTCAAGATTCAAGGACCCAACTCTCCTCTAGTTCACCTGGATTCTGAGTCTATTCTTGAGGTTGGTCCCACCCTGAGTGGCCTATAGCTCCTGTGCCTGCACCAGAAGGTACTGTCTGAAACCATATATGCAGTACTGTCAGGCATGAGAGAAGGGCCATGCCCATTTCATTCTACCTTGGTGGCACCTCCTGCATAGGACTCTCCATCAGGGAACAAACAGGGCAAAGGGCCCTGGAGTGGTGCCAGCATGAGTGGCACATCCCCTCATGTCACTTTTGTCCCTTTCCCATGCTGATGTGCTTCCCATTCATC
>NW_026000479.1:0-2502 GCF_001458135.2 Marmota marmota marmota | reverse complement strand
CCTTAACACTAGCCCGAACTCTGACCATAAATCTAACTCTAATCCTATCTAAAACCAAACCTAAGCCAAACCCAAACGCGAAACGTAACACTAATCCTAACCCAACTCTAAACTAACCCTAACACTAACCTTAACACTTACCCCAACCTTAAACGTAACCCTAACACTAAACCTAACCTAACCCTTAACCTAACACTAACCCTAAAACTAAAGCTAATCCTAATCCTAACCTTAACCCTAAACATAACCAAAAACCTAACACTAAACCTACTCTAAGCCTAACCCTAACTATAACACTTACCCTAACCCTAAAATTGAGCCTAACCCTAACTCTAACACTAAGCATAACCCTAATCCTAAAACTACAATAACTGTTACACTAACCCTAATTGTAAACTAACACTAAACCTTACTCTAGCCCTGACACTAAACCTAACTCTTATTTAACACTAACCCTATCCCTAAACCTAACCTTAACCTAAATCTAAACCTATCACTAAACCTAACTCTAACCCTAAGCCTAACCCTAACACTAATCCTAAACCTAACTCTAACAAAAACTCTAACACTAAACCTAAACCTAACCCTAACCCCAACACTAATCCTAACCCTAACCTTAATATTTACCCTAACCCTAAATCTAACCTTAACCCTAACATTAACACTAACTGAAACATTAACGATAACCCTAACCCTAACACTAACATTAACTCAAACACTAATGATAACCCTATCCCTAACCCTGATACTAATCATAACCCTAACACTAACACTAGAGTAACAGTAACCTAACACTAAACTTAAACCTAACCCTAACACTAACCGTAAACATAATGGTAACCCTAACTCTAACTGTGACCCTAACACTTTTACTAACACAAACCCTAACACTAACCCTAAACCGAAGCCTAAGACTGACCCTAAAACTAACCCTAAATGTAACCCTACCCTAAACCTAAACCTAATCCTCATTGTAACCCTTAACCTAACACTAAACCTGACCCTAATCCTAACCGTAATCCTAATCCTAACACTAAACATAACTCTAACCCTAACCCTAACCCAAAACCAAACCCTAACCTAACTCTAATCCTAACCCTAACACTAAACCTAACCCTAACACTAATAATAACACTAACCCTAACCCTATCCCTAACACTAAAACTAACCTTAACCCTAACACTAACTCTAACCCAAACCATAACCCTAAACTTAACCCTAATCCTAACACTAACCCTAAACCTTATTCTAACCCTAACACTAAACCTAAACCTAACTTTTATCCTAACCCTTATTCTAACACTGAACCTAACCCTAACCCTAATCCTAACCCTAAACCTAAACCTACCTCTAATCCTAATGGTAACCCTAACCCTAACCCTAACCAAACCCTAAACCTAACACAAATCCTAACCCTAATACTAAACCTAACCCTAACCTTAACCCTAACACAAAACCTAACTCTAACCGTAAACTTTACCCTAACTATAATCTTAACTCTAAAAAAAGCCTAACCTTAAACCTTAAACTAATTCTGTTACCCTAAACCTAACACTAACCGTATTCCGAACAGTAACCCTAACAGCAACCCTAACGTTAACACTAACCCTAAACCTAAACCTAATTTGAACTCTAACCCAAACCCTAAATCTAACACAAACCCTAAACCTAACCCTATCAATACTGCTAAAACTAACCCTCACCCTTAACCTAACCTTATCCCTAAACCTAACCCTAAATCTAACACAAACCCTAAGTCTAACAGTAACAATAATTCTAACCCTGAACCTAAACCTACCCCTAACCTTAACCCTAAACCTAACTCTAACACTAACCATAACCATAACTGTAATCTAACCCTAACCCTAACACTAACACTAACCCTAATCTTAACAATAAACATAACCCTAATCCTAACCCTAGAATTAATCCTAAACCTAACACTAACCCTAAACCTTACCCTATACCTAACCTAAACATAACAGTAAACCTATTCCTAACCCTAACACTAACACTAACCTGTAACCTAACCTTAACCCTAAACATAACTCTAACCCTATCTCAAATTGTAACTCTAACACTAACCCGGATCCTAATCCTAAGCATAACACGAACCCTACCCTAACAATTACCTTACTCTAACCCTTAACCTAACACTAATCCTAACACTAAACCTAACCCTAACCCTAACAGTAACCCTAGCCCAAAGTTAAATCTTTACCCTAACCTTAATCCTAACACTAACCCTTAACCTAACCCTAACACTAACCCTACCCTAAACCTAACATTACCCCTAACACTAACCCTTAACCTAAACCTAACACTAACACTAACCCAAACCATAGCCCTAACAATAAGACTAAATATAACCATAATGCTAACCCTAAAACTAACCCTAACCCTAACCCTAAAACTAACACTAACCCTAACACTAAAACAAATTATAATCCTAATCCTAACCTAGTACTAAAATTTACCCTAAATTTAACCCTAATCCTAACT
>NW_026000478.1:0-2502 GCF_001458135.2 Marmota marmota marmota | reverse complement strand
CCCGGGTTCAATCCTCAGCACCACATACAAACAAAGATGTTGTGTCCGCCGAAAACTAAAAAATAAATATTAAAAATTCTCTCTCTCTCCCTCCCTCCCTCCCTCTCTCACTCTATCTTTAAAAAAAAAAAAAAAAAGAAATTGATACTTGTCAAAGTTCAGTGAATAACCTAAAAATCCCTAGAGCCTCAGTTGCTTTTGTGATTGGCTATGTTTATTTTTTTAATTTGGGATACAATTCACATACTATAAAATTCAGCTTTTTAAATCAAACAATTTAATAGCTTTCAGTATATTTACAAAGGTGTACAACTGTCACCCCCATTCCAGAACATTTCATCATCCCCAAAAGAAACCCTGTAACCACCAGCCGTCACTTCCCACCCCCTCTGGCAACACTAATCTACTTTCTGCCTCTATAAATTTGCTTATTCTGAACATTTCATATAAATGGAATTATACAATATGTGCCCCTTTATGTCTGGTTTCTTCCACTTAGTGTGACATTTTTGAGATTCATCCATGTTGAGGTATGTACTAGTGCTTCATTCCTTTTTTATGATTCAATATTATTCCATTACATGGATTTGCCCACATTCTGTTTATATATTCATTACTTAATGGACATTTGGTGGGGAGTTCCACTTTTTGGTTTTATTTTCTCTATTTTTAAGTTGTAGTTGACACAATACCTTTATTTTACTTATTTATTTTATATGTAGTGCTGAGGATCGAACCCAGGGCCTCACACGTGCTAGGCGAGCACTCTACCACTGAGCCACAACCCAGCCCCTGATTTTCTCTATTTTTATTTTTATTTATTTTTTTTTGAGAGAATTTTTTTTAATATTTATTTTTTAGTTTTTCGGCAGACACAACATCTTTGTTTGTATGTGGTGCTGAGGATCGAACCTCGATCGAACCCGGGCCTGAGGATCCATGCCAGGCGAGCGCGCTACCGCTTGAGCCACATCCCCAGCCCATGATTTTCTCTATTTTTAAAAGGTTAAATATTATCTGGTTAGCCAAAGAAACACAGTAACACATAGTAATAGACACACATATGTATATGTGCATGTCTTGATTCTCCTGGAAGTAGGGGGGGAATCAGTAAATTATGTTCTACATACAATAACTACAAAATTATTGATTCTGCAGTAAGCCACTAACTTACTTTCCATCCTCACAACTAGAAATTTGAAATAAGGAAAAGTCTCAGAAGAAATATTTTATCTATCTTCAGTGGTATTTGGTGATTCAGGAAATGCTGAAATGCAGAGATTAATTTGCATTTCATAGAGTGGTTTGATGGATGTGTGCAACATACTTTTAAGTCTCAGCAAAAAAATAAAGGGCTAACCAAGTCAGCAAGTTTTAACTTTTTTAAACAAATATGTATAAAGGTGGTTTCAGGTGACAAAATGTATAAAGTCACAGCTTAAATATAAATACTGAATATCAATAAAGTATTACTCTATCTTTTATGTTTTAAATATCTCCTGATATTTAGATCTGAGATTGAAAATAATAAAGAATGTTTCATCCAGCACAAGCAATCCTTTAATTGTTGATAGTACTTCCTATATGGTTTCCATTTCTGTTTCTGTCTTAAAATTGGGATCATGGTATAGACAGACTATTCCATTCTGAGCCTGACTAATGCTGTACATCTTATGCCTTCATCCCTTACCTCTAAAGTGATGATGTTTCATGGCTACTATGGATACAACACTCACACATCAAGTGCTTATTTAAATTGAAGTTCAGTGGCCAGGTACAGTGGTGCACACCTGTCATATCAGCCACTTAAGAGGCTGATGCAGGAGAATCACAAGTTCAAGGTCAGCCGTAGCTCAGTGGGAATGTACTTGTCTAACATGTGTGAGGCCCTGGGTTCCATGGCCAGTACTATAAATAAATAAGTAAATAAATAAATATTGAAGTGCAGCATAGTAGGAGAGCTAAGCCCAGGGACAAAGCTGCCTCCACAAGGAAGCAGGCTTTTGTGGAAGCAGATGGATGAAAAAGCTTGACCAAGCTCCAAAAGACTGTGTAGGTATTGGGCAACAGAACTGGCCTTACTAATCATTTTATTTTATCCAGACAACATTTGTTGAGTTTAGTGTCAGAATTTTTTGTAAGATTAAGTAAAAGCTGAGCCCCTACTCTGGAAGAATTCACAACCCAATAATAAATTGATCTCTTGATACAATGCAGAGGCCTGATAGAGATACCTAAGTTATTGCTACTTCAGCCCAAGTTTCTATACTGGACATCAAAGTGACGCCATCAAAATAGTCCAGTTCTGTTGTCTTAATAGAGTATATGTGGCCAGAAGAAAAAAAAAATCTGGAAGACTTGATTTAATTTTTTTTTTTTTTGAGAGAGAGAGAGAATTTTTTTTAATATTTATTTTTAAATTTTCGGTGGATACAACATCTTTATTTTAGTTTTATGTGGTGCTGAGGATCGAACCCAGTGCCCCGCGCATGCCAGGCGAGC
>NW_026000477.1:0-2502 GCF_001458135.2 Marmota marmota marmota | reverse complement strand
TTTTTTTTTTTTTTTTTTTTTTTGCGGGGGGTGGGGGAGAAGGGACAGGGCATTTGACCATTGAGCCACATCCCCAGCCCTTTTTTGTATTTTATTTAGAGACAGGGTCTCACTGAGTTGCTTAGCACCTCGCTTTTTACTGAGGCTGGCTTTGAACTGGCAATCCTCCTGCCTCAGCCTCCCAAGCCACTGGGATTACAGGTGTGCACTACTGCACCTGGCACACATATGTATTTTTAAAAAGTGCTTTTTATAACCAGGTTCCTGAGATATTCAAAAATCCAGATGTGTATTCCGTCATGTTGATGCTGTTCTTGAAACTAGTTCATGATATAGATCTGATAATCTGGCTGCTGTGGGCACTGCGTTTGAAAAGTTACATCCAACTCACCACCTGCAATGTCAGTAATCACACATCTACTAAAATAAGTTCTTCTTGGGAATTTAGACTGTGAGTTTCTTCCTGTGGTCATGAGTTTGTAATTTGTAGAACAAAAGACAAATTGATTATTTCCAGCTGTTTGAGAAACAGGGAAATCTATAAAAATTCACTCTCTGGCCTCCAAGGTGGCCAATAAAGAATCAAGTCATCCCGGTAGCAGCGCAAGCAAGCAGTGAGTGCAACGCAGTGGGCAGGTCAACAGTGAAGAAAGCAGTGCTGCTGCACAGGAAATGCCAGTGCTCGGCCACTCTTACTCTGTCCCCAGCCCAGCTGAGTGGCCCTCACCATTAACAGCGAAACGAAGAAACACTGCATGGAAAGGCTGCTGAATGAGAAGTCGAAAGAGAGTAGCACAGGGGAATGGAAACCAAGATACTTGCAGAAGTAGGTTCCTCAGAGGAGAGCCTCATACTACAGAAACAGGACACATCCACGGACAAAAGAATCTCAAATGTGCATAACAACCACAGGACTGAAAATGTAGCTTGGTGATAGAATCTGCACTTAGCATGTGAGTAAGTAAATAAATGGAGCAATAAAAAAAAAAAAAAGATCAAAACCTACAGACCATAAAGCTATAAGGCTAATTTAAAGGGAAGATAAGGCAGATGGGGGTGTGGCTCAGCGGTAGAGCACTTGCCTCCCACCTGTGAGGCACTGGATTAGATCCTCAGCACCACATAAAAGCAAATAAACAAAATAAAGATACTGTGTCCATGTATAACTAAAAAATATTTTTTAAATAAAATAAAGGAAAGATAAGAAGAAGCCAGGCGCAGTAGCACATGCTATAATCTCAGTGGCTTGAGAGGCTGAGGCAGGAGGATCGCAGGTGTTCAAAGCCGGTGCTAAGCAGCTCAGTGAGACCCTGTCTCTAAATAAAATACAAAATAGGGCTGTGGATGTGGCTCAGTGGTCGAGTGCCCCTGAGTTCAATCCCTAGTACCAAAAAAAAAAAAAAAAAGGGTGGGTGGGGGAGGTAAGAAGTTATTAGATTTTCTCAAATTCACCCAAGAGATAATAAATTTAAAAGACTGTGACTTATGGGGCTAGGGATATAGCTTAGTTGGTAGAGTGCTTGCCTTGAATGCACAAGGTCCTGGGTTCAATCCCCAGCACCACAAAAAGAGAAGGAAAAAAAAGACTTATTAGATATAAGGTTATTATCACCCTGATACAAAGTAAATAATCTTTCTCAAAATGTGACTATTATATTGGTCTTGGGTTGTGGCTCGGTGATAGAGCGCTTGCTAGCAAGTGTGACGCACTGGGTTGAATTCTCAACACTGCATATAAATAAAGTCCACTGACAACTAAAGAAAAACTTTAAAGATAAATAATGGTACTGTATTCATCTACAACCAAAAATATTTTTTTTTTTTAAAGTGATTATGGGCTGGGGTTGTGGCTCAGAGGTGGAGCTTGCCTAGCACGTGAGAGGCCCTGGGTTCAACCTTCAGCACCACATTAAGAAAAATAAATAAATAAGTAAAATAAAAGTGTGTGTCCAACTACAACTAAAAAGTAAATTTTTTTTTAAAAAGCGATTATTATGAAGGTCAAGGGTTGAATGCTTTCTTTCATGTGCGGAAGCTAGAGAGGAAAAAGGAAAAGAAAAGTGGGGTGATCTCCTAAAAATCAAAGGGAGATGAGTAGAGGAAAGAGACAAAAGGGTGAGAGGTTGGGAGGGAGGGGAAAGCATTAGGGAGCAATACTGGCCAAATTATATTGTTATATTGTTTGCATCTTTGAATATGTAACAACAAATTCCATCAATATATACAACAATAATGTGCCAACAAAAAACGTGGAAAGAAAAAAAGTGATTATTATATAATCTTTGTGTTCAAACTTATCTATATAAAAATCTAGTACTCTGTGGACAATCTACTGGAGGGATTTCTGAAGTCCTATCATTACAGTGATTATAAAAGGTGGTGAAAAGATCCTCCCTAAACCATTAACTGAGTCAGGGACACCTGGCCCCGCAGATCTCTCCAATTATTTACATACAAACAACTCAGCAGGGTGGCTATGTGCCTTGGAGCTGTCTCTTATAC
>NW_026000476.1:0-2502 GCF_001458135.2 Marmota marmota marmota | reverse complement strand
ATATATATTTCTCTTGCTACTTCCCCAATTTAATATTTGTTCATCCTTATCCTAGAATAATATGTCTGAACTGCATATTTTCCTTTGTTTTTTAACATTAACAGTATCTAAACACAAGGCATTCTTAACAATTTTAAGGAAAAAAATATTTATATTGAAGAAATTTAGGTTCACTTTTGGTTTAATTACTGTGTGAGACTGAAAAAAAATGCTTTTTTCTTCAACCATCAGTTTCATCACTGAAAAAATTGAATAATTAAACACTTTTCAACAGATTATTATAATTGCATGATATCATATATGTAGAAATCTGAGTTGAGTTCCTGGATCTTAGAAAATGCTTTAGAAAGGATAATTGCATTAGGAGGAAAAGCAGTTCACTATTTCATTAATTTTACTTACTATGTCTTATTTATAGTATACATATGTCTAAGAGGCAGTTTTTGTCCTTTACAAAGCTGAAAGGAATCAATGGAGGAATCAAAATATATTCAAGCACATTTCACAAGATATTGTGAGGATTCTTCACGTGATTTAGAGGCAGGTTTCACCCTGAGTAATGTGGTGATACAATCCTGAATGCCATAGTAATTGCAAAGTGTTATTATGTTTTCGTAATTCCAGAGCAAGGGCCTGGTGAAGGCTGTCATTGCATCACTAATAGTTGTAAGAATTTGTCTTCTTAAAATATTTGATCAGTAAATCCCCCATTCCCACTAATGATTTTCAATTGCAAACCCCTCTCAGAAGATTGTAATGCATTTTTCATTATGATATGCTACCCAACCTGGCTTGCAGCTCAACAAACCCCTACAGTTTTAAGACAGATAGAAACATATTACTTATATTTTGCTGACGGAGCTCAGAAAACATACCCACTTGCACATAGAATGGTAAATAGTGACCTAACACAATTAAAAGACTATGTACCACTAAAAACTTGTTTGGAGCAAACTTACTTTTAAAATAGCTGTTATAATGTTTTTCTGAGACTATTCAGTCTTATTTACATCTTTTAAAGAGCTAAAACCTCTGAATTAGATCCCCAGTTGGTTTTTGTCAATCATTGCCTTGTATAAGCAAAGCTATTTGAACATCTCCATTGAGGAATCTGGTTTGCTGCCTGTAGATCTCTATACATAGAAGTTTCAATTAGAGAACCTGGCCTATGCCTTAAGTGCCCCCACAGGACTGATCTAATTCTAAGCTCCCATATTCATTAGCACACCATTGTTTCAACCCTTCATCTTCTGCCTAATTTAATTCTCTTCATCTACTCTTCTAGTCTGACCTCTGTAAAACTACATTTAAGGATTTTTTAAAAAAATTTTATTAGTTGTACTTGGACATACTACCTTTATTTTATTTATTTTTATGTGGTGTTGAGGATCGAACCCAATGCCTTGCACATGCAAGGTAAACGCTCTACTGCTGAGCCCCCAGTGCCAGCCCCAAGGATTTTTTTTTTTTTTTTTTGCACTGTTATAAATACCTTGTCTAAGAGAAGCATCATCTAGGATTGCAGGCAGAGGGCAAGGTTGCTGAAGTATTAGCTACTTCCCAAAGAATTCACAGACTTCCAAGCTTGTGGTCTTTGGGTCATTGTTTCTTTACTAGGATCATCCTTTTTTTTTCCTTTCCCTTGAAAATTTATATTTATTTCACCACTTGAAGCCATCTCTGTCTTTCCCACAATTGCTTTTGTAAGTTACTTTATCCCTCACTAGACCACACATTCTCCCAGGGCAGAAACATATCATTTTTTTTACTATAATTTGCACATTAGAAATTCAGAATCTGCTGTGCTACACAAGGATTTGTTTAAATTAAAATATTGTAAATCATAACATGATTTTGATAAATATCCACACTTGATTGGGATCCCCAAACCCAATATCTTTCACTATCCTAAGTTGCCTTCATATTTTTTTCTCTCTTCCCTTCCCCTAGCTCTCTATTTCTCTTACTTTTTTAGGTTTAGGAATTGGGTACAAATTCACCTTATATATTATGTATCCAGTCTTTTGATGTTTTTATTTTGAGACAGGGTCTCACTAAATCACTAAGGTTCACACCAAGTTGCTCAGACTAGCCTTTACCTTGTGATCCTCCTGCCTCAGCCTCCCCAGTCATTGAGATTATAGGTATATGCCACCAGGCCTGACTACATTGCCTTTATTATCCATTTTTACATATAATATTAAGTACTTCCATAATGTCTGTACCACTTGTTCTTTAATTCTTGATCGTATGTTCCCCTAATCTTCTTTATTTAACTGTTCTTCTCCCTTTACTCTTGGCAATCTCATTGATGTTGCTGTGTTTTGAGTGAGGTGTGACTTCAGAGTTCAGAGTTCAGAGAGTAAGTGGGTTGCCTATTTTCTCACTAATCATTAAAGTATGTTTCTTTGCCTACCTAACACCCCATGTGTAGTTTTTTTTTTTTTTTTTTTTCTGAGGAAAAAAAAGCAAGAAGTAGAGAAAAAATAGTAGATTGAGAAG
>NW_026000475.1:0-2503 GCF_001458135.2 Marmota marmota marmota | reverse complement strand
TCTCTCTCTCTCTCTCTCTCTCTTCTCTTCTCTCTCTCTCTCTCTCTCTCTCTCTCTCTCTCTCTCTCTCTCTCTCTCTCTTTGTTGTTGTTGTTGTTGCCGCCCTTCCCTCTTCCATACCCTGGTTCAGGTTCAGGGTTAGAGAACTCTGAATTTATTTTCTACTCTGATAACCTATCTTCAAGTCTCTCCAGGTCTCAAACTTTGTAATATTGATTCTTAGAACATTTATATTGTCACCCACCTCTCAATTATACTTTCATTTTCTGCCTTTTTTTCTGTGCTATGAGGAGATTGGGACTCACTGCCTGGCTCCCTTCTGCCATCTTTTATGACCTTTTAGTGTGGTATTGATTTGAATTTCACTGATTGCTAGAGATGTTGACATTTTTTTGTACATTTTTTTGGCCATTAGTATCTCTTCTTTCAAAAATGTTTCTTTTGCCCATTTATTATTTGGTGTGTGTGTGTGCATGCACAAAGCACATGCACGCATGCATGCATGTATATATTCATGTGTTAAATGTTTTGAGTTCTTTATATATTCTGGATATTAATCCCCTCACAGAGAAGCAACTGGTAAAATTTCCTCCCATTCTGTAGGCTCTTTCTTCATGCTCTTGTATCCTTGGTTGCGAAGAATCTTTTTAACTCAATGCCATCCCGCTTATTCTTTGTTTTCTTTTTTGAGCTTCAGGGGTCTTATTTAGGAAGTCAGTGCCTGTGCCAATATGATAGAATGTTGACCCTATGTTTACTTCTAGCAGTTGCAAGATTTCTGATCTAATTTCTATGTCTCTGGTCCATTTTGATTTGACTTTTGTGCCAGGTGAGAGATTGGGATCTAGTTTCATTCTCCTACAAATGGCCATCCGGTTTTCTCAGCACCATTTGTTATAAAGCTGTCTTTTCTCCAACAAATATTTTTGGCACTTTTGTCGAGTTTCCGATGGCCGTTAAGTATGTGGGTTTTTCTCTGGGTCTTGTATTCTATCCCATTGGTCTTTGTAGCTATTTTTTATGCCAAAACCATGCTGTTTTTCTTCCTATAGCTCTGTAGTATAATTTCAGATCAGGCATTATGATGCCTCCTGAGTTGCTTTTCTTGCTCAGTATTGTTTTGGATATTCTGGATCTCTTATTCTTCCAAATGAATTTAAGGACTGTTTTTTCCAGTTCTGTGGGGAACGTAATTGGTATTCTAATTGGAATTGCATTGAATCTGTTTATTACTTTTGGTAATATGGCTATTTTGATAATATTTATTCTGTCTACCCAAGACCATGTAAGGTCTTTTCATCTTCTAAGGCCTTCATAATTTCTTTTATCAGTGTTTCTAATTTTTATTGTAGATACCTTTCACCTGGTTTGTTAGATTATTTCCAGGGTTTTTTGTCATTGTTTTGGTTTTATCTTTGGTTTTGGTATTTGAGGTTATTGTGAATGGGATGGCTTTGCTGATTTCTTCCTCAGCAGAATCACTATTAAAGTATAAGAAAGATATTAATTTGCAGGTGTTGATCTTGTATCCTGCTACTTTGAATTCAACTATTCAGCTCTACAAGTTTTCTATTGGAATTTGTTTCTTTTGCCTCTTTCTTTGTATTATTATTGGTATTTTGTTGGTTTCTTGATGTTAATTGATTGCTACTGTATATCTGGTTTGTCTTTATGAGTGTTACTATTGTTTCTTCTGAGCTAGGGAGCCATCCCTGTGCCTTGAACACATATGATTGGTGCTTTGCCACCTGTGACATCAACAGCACAGGTGAGAGGAATCATACCTTACTCCACCCAAGACATAATCCCACTCAAGTCTTGGAAGATATTTCAACCTAAAGAATATGGGAGATAGGGGATGGGGTTGTGGCTCAGCAGTAGAGCACTTGCCTAACATGTATGAGGCACTGGGTTCAATCCTCAGCACTACATAAAAATAAATAAATAAATAAATAAAATACAGGTATTGTATCCAACTACCACTTTAAAAATATATTTAAAAATAAAAAAGAATATGGGAGATAAAAGCCCCCAGTTGATATGTTCCCATGTAGGTATGAATAGAAGAGACTAAAATACAATCTTTGGACACTAACCCCCATGGAAAGAGCAGAGAGAATTGACACAACTCTTATGAATACTGTGCCTACTTTGATCCGCAGCCTAGAATTCTCCCATACACTTGTAGGAAAAAAAAAAACATTATTGACAAGGTTGGAAGAGTAGCCATTGAAAATGCATCCCAGGTACCACATTTTCCACATTTTCTACAATACCCTTGCAACCAAAGTCACTCTGCTCTTACAGGATCTACAAAGAAAATTGGACTCTCAAGCTCTGACAGTACAACTGTGTCAAAACTCATAAATCACAGCCATAGAAGATAGGACAACTACAGTACAAACTACATTTGTTTTTTTTTTTGTTGTTTTTTTAATTTTTTATTGTTGGCTGTTCAAAACATTACATAGTTCTTGATATATCATATTTCACACTTTGATTC
>NW_026000474.1:0-2503 GCF_001458135.2 Marmota marmota marmota | reverse complement strand
GTCAGGGGTCATTAAATTGCCCAGGATGGCCTCAAACTAGGGACACTCCTCCCTACCTTCCTGAGTAGCTGGAATTGCACACATGCAACAGGCCAAGCTGTATGTGTTTCTTTCTTGTTTATAATCTACAAGACAAATCTACCTAGCACAATTCAAGAAGCACATTCTTTGGCAGAGTAGACATTACATATACATGTGTGTATATATGTAAGTCTCTAAACCATCTGCATATCTAAGCACCTTCCCTCCAAAAATCTGACAGACCCTCCACAGGGCCCCATGAGCTCCTGTTCTGCAGCCAGATAAACTCCTACATTATCAACCTCTACTATGAATTTATTAAAATTTCTTTCACTAACTGGCATTTCCATGTTTCCCAGGTTGTTCTTTTTTCAAGCTCTCGCAAATAACGCAAGGTGCCCCTAGGAATTCTCAATCAATGTTATCTAGAAATAAAATATCCAGTGATAGGCACCAAAAATATTCCCAGGGCAAGCTCCCTAGAGAGCTCCAATCACATTACCTCATTTTCCCTGATGGTGTGGAAGTGTTAACAAGGCCCATTATTTAATGGACATGCAGAAGAACCAGCCACTCCACCCACCTCTGCAGCCTTCTCCTCCCTAGGACTTGCTGACTTGCTGATGAGGAGGTTCTGCTCTGCCCTCACTTGGATGTGTCTGGATGCAAAAAGTAAGTCTTGCTCCATGCGAGATCTGATTAGTTGAGATAAAACCTCATGGGTACCTAACTGCAAGTGACATCTTTAATTTGTCACTTATTTTAGAATGCTGCAGGGCTAAAAACCAGACAAAGGCTCTGATAAAATGAGTGGATTATTTCTATTTACAACCAGTCAGAGTTTAAATTCACCACCATGTCTGCATATCAGTTATGTACAAGAATACATATCTACTTCTAGTTGAACAGTCTTATTTATATTCCGGATGGGAATCGCTGCTAATTCCTACTTCTGTGGCTGTTTAAATAACTTCAAATCTGTTGGGGAATGTTGACAGCATCAAATGGCTCACTCCACAGAGATGACTCCTCTTTATTTTCCCTTGTAAAGATAAGAATAAAGAATCACATGTTTCACTATCATGATTTACTTGAAGATATCCACAAGTGACATTGTTTTAGCTTTCCAATATTGCAGGAATTGTGAGCTGATGCATACTGCCTCTGATAAACACACCTCAGAAGTAGGAGACCAGCTTGCTTCATGTGCACCCCCAACTGCTATCATAGAGTCAGGTGTGATTAGGGAAGCATGGGGTGAATATGTCTCCAGAAAACCCCAACTGTGCAGAGAAAAGATACAAAGTGCTCACACTTATTGAGCATGAATAATGCACCAGATGCTCTTAGAGAATTGCCTGTGAATCCTGTTTAAGCAGGAGTTTATTTACAAGCATGTGGACACTCAAGACATCATAACCATGTAGACACTGCAAGTCTGAAGTCCTTGAATGACCAGCTGTGAGCAGGACACAGATAGCCTTTCTGTTAGGTATGTGATCAGCAGATAGTCTTTGTGGGGATATTTGAAGGAAAAAAAAAATAAGAAAGAAACCAAAAGACTGATTGTGTTTGTCCTTGTAAAATTGAAGTGGGAACAGAGGACAGAAGGCAGCCTAGTACATCTGGCAGGGGGCAATGGGTGACCAGAGGAGGGAGTGGGAAGGAAGAATTCATGCAAGCTAGTGGCAGCTGGGATCCCAGGGACAACAACAGCAGTGCCTCCGTCTGAAGAATATGCTTCTGCTTGGATTGCTGGACCACCTTCCTGCCCCCTTCAACACCTACCAACATCCTAAAGGAAAGCACACAGATTTCTAAAGATGCAGGAATGTGAGATGCACACTGCTGGGTTGATACACCTGTTTTTTGTTTCATATGTGGTTTTCATGATTTATTTTTTGGCAATAGAAATGATGCTTTCTCTTTTGCAATTACATACACATTCATGCAAACAGACAGATAAACAGATTATTAACCTTGGGGAACAAATGTATTCATAAGCCGGTGAGAACAATAGCATATTCCCACAGGATATTTCTTTCATTGGTTGGCATCCTCTAGAAAGAAGAGTATTCGAGGATACTGGGTTGAAGATTAATTTTGTTAACAAAGACATTCTCAGGGGAATAATGTTTTTACTGTTTAGAAGGCACAAGATTTCACGATGCAAATGTTCATTAGCACAATTTTAATTTCTAGAACTACTAATATTAGCAAACATCTGAACTTCAGTGACTCCTGGTAAGACCACTATATTCTGTTGACCTCCACATACAATTGGTAACAAAAGTTTCATCATCCATCCAAGCATGCATCCCACACTGAGGATTTGACATCTCTCTTCCAATAACCAGGGGTGGCCTCACCATCCAGGTTTCCTCAGGTCCTCCTGAAATGAGGGAGGACTTGGGAAGTGCTTCAGGGATGGAAAGGGGGGACATCAGTCTCCCAACCCTCCTGGATTAGCCTCAGCCCAGGT
>NW_026000473.1:0-2503 GCF_001458135.2 Marmota marmota marmota | reverse complement strand
TTAAAAAAATATGGAGAAAGAATATGGAATTTTCAGTCTCATCAAATGCCTTGTATTCATCTGATCAATAGAACTGTGTTTCTAAGTAATATCACCCACAATTTATCTGCCCCTTAATGTGTATCAGCACACCTCTTTACTTGGACTATCTTCAGTTATTTCAACCAGAGATTTGTTGGGTAGGAAAAAAAAAGTAATCTCATTTTATAGGTAGCATATTGGAAGTGAGGTGGACTTAAAAAAAATCTCAGATAATTTTCTCATAATTATTTGTTGTAAAATAAGCTTAGAACATATTTTCCTTAGTATTCAAAGAATTACTATGTATGGAGAAGAGTGATAAATAATCATTTTTATTGATGTATAAGCATCTTTTTAATAAAATATTAGTTTACTCACTAAGGGCTTATGTTCACTATTCTCTAAAAAGATCATGAAAATTGTAGAAGTAGATTTTCTTGACTTTTTTTGTAGGAAAACTCCAGCAACACTTCACAGAAAAATATACAAAAAGAAAGAAAGAAAGAAAGAAAGAGAAAGAAAAAAAAAGAAAAACAAGGTTGTTGGAAATTATTAATTCTCAGTGCAAATTTTATTGTTGAGGGTCAGTCCTAGGCCAGGCATGTTTTAGGCTAGGAAAACCACCAAGCCTTCTTTGATTGTTTTAATTAACAAACTTTATTTTAAGGATACTTGTAGATTTACAGAAAAACAAAGCACATAGTACCATGTTCCCATATGCTTTCCCTTATTCAGAATTTCTACAATTTTTCTTTGTGTATTACTGAGAAATATTTTATGTAAACAAAAAATCAAAATGTTTTGCCAATAGTAATGGTGTTAAATAATTATTAATAGCAATAAATAGTTTAATTATTTATTAAAACACTGATTTTATAGATTTTTTAACATTGACAAGGAATAATGTCAATTTTCACCGTGATGGCATCTTACAGAGTGGATTCACCATGCCAGAAATCCCTGTTCTTCACATCTTTAAACATGTTCTACTCCTCCTAATTTCTGGGCAATGTTTAATATTTTTAATGTTTTGACTTTTACAGAATGTCATACATTTGGAATTATACAAATATGATATTTCAGACAATATATTATTTCTGGCAGTATATATTTCTGATGTCTCCATGTTTGATAGTAAATTTTATTTTTTGAAAAAAAATTTGAATAACCCTCCAGTGTATAGATTTATCACAGTGTTTACATTAATATCAGGTAAATAGCTACTGAAGTCTCTCTTAGCTGCTTCCTGTTATTGGCAATCATGAATGAAGAAGCTGTGGATATTTGTATGTGGGTTTTGTGTGGGCATAACTTTCAATTCCATTGAATTAACACTGAGAAATACAATTAGTGGGCCATATTAAGTGTACACCGAACTGTCTTCCAGTGTGGCTGTCCAATTTTGTTTTCCCAACAGCAATGTATGAGAGTTCTTCTTATTCCCCATCTTTGCCAGCTCTTGATATTGTCAAGTTTGAAATTTTGTAAACTTTTATAGGTGTGTTTAATTTGTAATTACTTAATAACATATAACATTCAGCATATTTTTCTATGCTTTCTAAATATATACTTGGTTTTTTGGAGGAATATATTTATTTCTTTCATTCAAATTTAAAACAAATTTATTAGGATAATACTAAAATACAATAAACTATATATTCATAAGTCATAATTTGTCATGTTGCATATACCTTTTTACAGTGTAACAATGACCACAATCAAGTTTTTAATATTGATAGTTTATGCAGATGATTCTTGGTGCCCTGTTGTAATTTCTACCTCTTGCTTATTCCTCCCACCAAGGGAAACAAACAAACAAAAACAAAACAAAACAACAACACTGATTGATTTTGTATTGTGATACATGATACAGTAATTGAAAATCACACAAATTAATATTCACAGTCTCAATCTGCATAGATGGTGACCTTGGAACAATCAGTCATCTCTCAAACATGGTGTACTCATCTGTTAGATAAGAGATCTTCCAATCAGGACCCAAGATAGTGTAAAGATAAGAACAAAGTAAATAATGAATCAAGAATACTGCCTGAGACAGAGAAGGCTCTTGATTTCTGGTATCAAGTGTTACCATCCGTGCTTTTGTTTGGTGATGCATAGTACATGTTGGACACTATAACTCGATAGTTTCTTTCTTTTTATTTTATTTTATTTTATTTGTTTTTTAGATATGCATGATGATAGGCAATATTTGGGCATATTATAAATGCATGGAATATAACTCATTGTATTTAGGATTCTATTTTTGTGGTTCTACATAATGCAGTCACTCTGGTCATGTCTTCAAATACAAAGATAAGGAAGTTATGTCCAATCCCATAGTTCATTTCTGTCACTTCTACCTATAATTGCATAGACTTCAGTGTTTTCAAGTTTTTTTTTTCTTATTGGTTTTATTGAGGTTGAATTCTCATAAAAGTGCCTATCAAAAATAATTTAAGTAGTGACATTTACAATATTG
>NW_026000472.1:0-2503 GCF_001458135.2 Marmota marmota marmota | reverse complement strand
CATGGTAATTGAAATTTCTTTTTTCTCCTTTTTTTTTGGGGGGGGGGTGGGATACATGGGGTTTTCTTATGGGGTTTTTTGTTTGTTTGTTTAAAAACATTTATTTTTTAATTGTAGGTGGACACAACATCTTTATTTTATTTTTATGTGGTGCTGAGGATCCAACCCAGTGGCTCACACATGCTAGGTAAGTGCTCTACCTCTGAGTCACAACCCCAGCCCTGTTTGTTTGTTTTTTGTACTGGGGGTTGAATGACAGAGTCTCACTAAATTGATTAGAGCCTCACTAAATTGCAGAGGCTGACCTGGCATTTGTGATCCTCCTGCCTCAGCCTCCTGAGCTGCTGGGATTATAGACATTAGCCACTGGGCTTGGCTCCCCAGCTTTCTCCCCCTTTTATTTTTTGTACCAGAGTTTGAACCCAGAGGCTCTTAAACACTGGACCACATTCCCAACCATTTTTTATTTTTTTATTTGAGGCAAGGTCTCAAAAATGCTTAGGGCCTCATTAAATTGCTGAGGCTGGCTTTGAACTTGTAATCATCCTGCATGAGCCTCCTTAGCCATGGGGAATACAGGTGTGCCTCACCGTGCCTGACTCCTCACTTCTTTGAATCAGGATTTTTTTTTTTTTTTCATTCTACTTGGAAAGACTCAAACCAGAAGCACAAAGAATACTTAGTCTTGGTTCCTGGCCAACATTGAAGCCTAACAGCATCTGAAGACAAGTAAAAGACAATGAAAACTGTATCTCAGATTTAACAAAATTCCAGCATAGCTGGGATGAGTGGCACACACCTGTAATCCCAGTGGCTCAGGAGGTTGAGACAGGAGGATTTCAAGTTCAAAGCCATCCTCAGCAAAAGTGAGGTGCTAAGCAACTCAGTGAGACCTTGTCTCTAAAGAAAATACAAAATAAAACAGTACCTCTCGCATGCTAGGCAAGCACTCTGCCACTGAGCTACCGCCCCAGCCCTCCTGTATTTCTATTAGTAAGTGTTTTTGAAAGTTTAGAAAATTTGGCAAGTATAGTTAAACACCTTAATTATAAAATTGTCTCAAGTTTAGACTATTTAAACAATACTTTTACCATCAGCTCAGCCCAGGAACCCTGTCTGGATCCTAGGTGGCTGGATTCAGATGCTCACCTGCATAAGAAATAGGAAAAAGATGGGAAAATTATTTGTGTGTGTATGTGTGAGTGTGCACGCACTATATCCTCAGCCCCCCCCCATTTTTTTGTATTTTATTTAAAGATAGGGTCTCCCTTAGTTGCAGAGGCTGGCCTTGAACTCAGGATCCTCCTGATTCAGCCTGCTGAGTTGCTGAGATTACAGGTGTGTGCCACTGCACCTGGCAGGAAAAACGAATTTGATGCAGTTTGACCAACCCTGGGAGAAGGAGCTATATTCTTTCTGTTGGACCTACAGAAGCAGTTACAATTTATAGGAACAAAAACCAGGTGATATATATATGTAGATTCAGTTAGCCTCTGCTAGATAGGCCTGGGCAGGGGACAATCTCCACTAAGCTTCCTTGGTTTCCATTTATACTTGCGGTGGGGACTAAAAGGCGAGTGACTCACCCTAGATGGAGATTCAACCAAGAGATTTTATTGGGGGGCTGCCCGAAGAAGAGGCAGAGAGCAGAGAGAGAAGAGGAGAACAGAAAGAGAGAGGAGAGAAAGAAGGGGCAGAGGGCAGAGGGCAGAGGACAGAGAGAAGAGAGAAGAGAGCCTGTGTTCACAAGCTTCGGCTTAAGAACGGTTGTGTAGGGGATGTGGCGGGTGCTGATTGGCAGGGTGACTCAGGACACTGTGTCCTGTGGGAATTGGTTGAAGAAACCTTTGAATTTGGTGCCCTTGGCTTGGCGCCCTTTGGAGAGGAGGGGGAGGGGTAAGGGATTCTATGATGTTCTTCTCTGAGAAGGGGGAGTCTCCCACACACCCAATAGGGACAGCCCCTCAGCCTCCACTCTCAGCTTGAGGAAGTTGTTCTTGATTCAGAGAGGCCCCCAACTTCAGTCTACTTCAATACAGCTTCATTAATTAAACTCCTTATTTGGTTTGGAGCTACCTGATGAAGTTTGTTTGATTTACTGTTAAAGATTCCATTTTCCCTGGGGTTTGGTTATACCTCAGTGGTAGAGCCCTTGCCTAACTTTCAATAGGCTCTGGGTTAAATCAGCAGCATGAAAAACAACTATGATTACTTGAAGTATCAATCCATTCTCTTAGGTTTGTCTAATTTCTTTGTTTGCAGTGCTGGAGAATGAATCCAAGGCCTTACACATGCCAGGCAAGTGCTCTACCTCTGAGCTACATACCTAACCCTTTTTGTTTTTTGATATAGGTTCTTACCAAATTGCCCAAGCTAGCCATGAATTTGTGATTCTCTTGCCTCAGCCTGAGTGGCTGGGATTATAGGCATTCTGCCTGGTTTTTCTTTTTCTTTTTTTTTTTTTTTAATATTTATTTATTTTAGTTCTCGGCGGACACAACAT
>NW_026000471.1:0-2503 GCF_001458135.2 Marmota marmota marmota | reverse complement strand
AAAAAAAAAAAAAAAAAAAAAGTACTGATTTTATTCTCTATTCAGGCTCAATAAAACCCTCCTCCATTAAGTTCTAAAAATGGGAAAGAAAGTGGTAGTCTGAAAGATACAAAGAGGCCAGGGTCAAATTAAAAAAATAAATAAATAAATAAAACTTCAATTTAACTGAAAAGAATTTAAAAGATCAATATTTTTAAACTTTTAAAACCAATCTTCATGGTGAATCATATACTATAAAATAACATGGGAGAAAATTTCAATTTAAAATCTCAACCTAGTAGACAATTAATCTTGAATCTCATTTACAATTTAGAGTACAATACAGTAAAATGAATTTCTTATCTGTCTAATGGGTTTTCAGAAGTTTGAGTTATGATTTAATTGTCCTAATATAATTGCAAATAACCAGGGAAGGGAGACAAGCCAGCCAGAGAACACATGGCATCATTCTAGTATTCAGCATTTTCCACAAAAGTTCCATCTCAAACCATTTAGCTATTCTTATTATTTCATTTAAGCTCTATAAAGGTGTTCCTTTTTAAAATAAGAATATAAGAAGATTATAATATTATTCAACCCAAACTGAGAATCTCATTAAACAAAAAAAGGGGTAAATTCTCCCAATGATAAAGAAAATGTAATTTTTTTTGGGGGGTGGGTACTAGGGATTGAATCCAGGGGCACTTAACCACTAAATCACATCCCCAGCCCTTTGTTTGTATTTTAATAGAGACAGGGTCTCACTGAGTTGCTTAGGGCCTCGCTAAGTTGCTGAGGCTGGCTTTGAACTTGTGATCCTCCTCCTCCACCTCCCAAGCCGCTGGGATTACAGGTGTGTGTCACAATGCCGGGCTACAACTCATTTTAAGAAATACACTAACTTGCCATGCAGTTGATAATAACCATTTGATAGATCACCTTCTTCATGCTCTATTATTCTAGGAAACCCATGTTTTGAAAGAGGAAATGCACCTGCAGAAAATGGAAGAGTGAACTGGGAGGATGGCTCCCTTGCCACAGGATTAGGGCACTTTATCCCTGACCCCAGGGCTCTGTGAAGGGCAAAGGAAGTCCTGGGAAAGACACACTGGAGTGCTCTGATCAGTGGATGGGACTGACCTTCAAATGTAATAGCTTGAAAAACTATTAAGACCAAATTACACATGCCAAACACAAGTTTTGAAGTTTTTCTCTCAAGAGAAAATAAGCCCGTGGCTTCTCTCTGTTCTCAGTATGCATGGAAGCTGACACCCTGAGCCTGAATTACTCACAAACGAAGATTCTCAGTATAAATTATTGCAAAGAGGCAGCTATTTATGCAGACTACTTAAGTTTGTTAACATAATACCATTGCTTCTGTGATGATAAAAACTATTTTTGGGTTCAGTTTCCTTCTTGTTAAAATTCAACTTTTAAATCAAGAAGAAACTGAGAGGGATCAGGGAACAAAGTAAAGAGACACTGATTGGGGTATTTTTTCCTTTGGGGCACATTATAAAGGAACATAACAGGTCAGAAAAGGACTACTAAACAGCTTGCCACATTAAAATAATGGAGAACAAAGAAAATCTGGCCCAATTTTTCTAGAAATCTCCTTTTCCTTAAGGTGTGATGTGAGATGAGAGCCCCTAGTGGAGTAAGTCCTATTTCTCTCTACATCCTTACTGCAATGAAGTTTGCAGCAGGTTCCCGTATAGAGAGCCCACTCTCCTAAGCAGATGGAGTTACAAATGAAAACCCATAGACACACACACACACACACACACACACACACACACATACACACACACACAGAGAAATAAGAGCAGCAAGATCATCCAAGAATACTACATGTGCTGCCGGAATAATTCTTTCAAAGTCAAACCCAGGGAGCACAGATCAACATTTCACAAAAAGCTTTAGCAGTGGGAGGCCCCTGAGGAACTTTTCTTCTCTTCCCACAATGGTGTCCCGTTCTCTCTCATGCTCCACTGATGGGCCGGCCACACACCCTACATACCTTGGCTTCTCCTCTAAAAGTGCTAATAATCTGGGGACATATTCTCTTCATGGATAAAAGCCCCTACCTTCTAGGAGATTAGACCCCTACTTGTTTTCACACAATAGTCCTGAAGACTAAGGAAAGGCAATTCCTATATATTTAAGACCAGAAGTCTTGTCTCTATTTTTCTTCCAGATAGTTAACAGGGATCGTACACTGAGACCAAAGTGGCCTGGGAGTGCTGTCCTGAAATTTTTCTAACAAAACGGAGGCAGGGGAAGGGACCAAGATGGTACACATACAAATGCATTTTTACAAAGTGAATGGAGAAGCTCATTAGGTACATCTGTTTGTTTCAAGATTTAGACATTTGCCAGCCAAAGGAAGCACACATTTCCACCCCCTCCCCCCACCCTCCCTAAATCTCTACCCCACCATCAAGAGCTCAGCTAAAAGGATAAAGCCCAACTAAGGAATACTTGAGAAGTGATGTGACACAAGGACATCTATACAGGTTCTGGC
>NW_026000470.1:0-2504 GCF_001458135.2 Marmota marmota marmota | reverse complement strand
AACATCTGGCGACCAACTGACTCTTAAAAATGCTCCTCAGCAGGAGTTGCAAACACATAAACAAGCCTCAAACTTCTTTTATGTTATTTTGCTAGCTATTAGTGGCTCACTCTGCGTGGAGAAGTGATCACAGCAGTGGCCCACTGTTGTTTGGGAGAGACAGCTATCGCAAGAGAAGATCAGAAGGAAAACGGGGAAAGCTAACAAGAACAAAAGATAGTGAGCAAGAGGAGGGTAACACAGAAGGGGTATCTGATATGAGATGTTGAGATTTAAGTAGAAATGGAGAAAGAACATGAGAAATAATGTAGAAAGAGCAAGGAATCTCGTCTTTGGCTATAAGCTCTTATATCCTTCTTTTTCACAGATGTTGCAACAGTGCCATATAGAGGAGTCGACTCATGCTGCATATATTAAATCAAGCTGTACCATGTCAGAGATGGCGATGTTAGGCTTAACATAAGGCATGAAAACCAGTTCTATTATTTGTCAATATTATATATTCCAGGCCTTGGAGCCTTTCTTCAAGGTACCAGACCTAATGATTATACATTATATGGATGACATTATTTTAGCTCACCCCTCTGCACAAGACCTAGACTCCATCTTCCAACAAGTCCAATTAACACTTAAAGAAATTGAATTAAATAGAGCTCCAGGAAATGTTCAAAATTAGCCCATTTTCACTTTTTGTGAATCATTTATTAACTCTTGCAAAGATCTTAGTACAGGCTCTCAACATTTACATAAAATCTCCCATTACTTTAAATGATTTACAAAAGGTTTTAGGAAACAGAAATTGGCTTACATTTCAACAGGTTCTTTGAAGGGCTCTACCTCCTCTGTTCCAATGTTTGGAGAATGATCTATATTCTTTGTCTTTAAGAAGATTAACTCCTGAAGCTTACAAAGCCTTATAAGAGGTTAATAATCAGCTTGCTGATTTGCATCTTAGCCAATGGGATCCTGACAAGGACAATATTACTATAGTTTATACACCTCACCTATTCCCACTGGTCTTCTTTTCCAGGAATAAAGTAGCCATTCAGAATCAGTGCATCTTTCTGCTGCTTTTTCTTTCAAAATTACCCCCAAATTAGTATGTTTTGTCTAATGGTATTACAACTACACACTAGGACTCTTCAATTATTTGGTCTAAAACCTGATAAATTGTTCTTGCCATTAATTAAACAGGAAGTAAACCTCCATTTGAAAAATAATATCTGTTTCAACATTGAATTATGACTTTTTCATTGGTTAATCATTTACTCATTGGAAACCTATCCAAGATTTATTTGATAAAACAGTTTATTTTTTAAAGATAATTTGTGATAAACAAATTCCTGAAGCTGACCTTATCTTTACTGATGCCAGTTATTCTGGTGGCCTATTGATTCTTAATTATAATCTTACCAGGGATGAATACAAAACCTGAACTTACAAGGAGCTACCTGTCTCACTCCAATTATTAGAGTTACAGGCAACCACTTGGGTCATTGAAGCTAAGTCAAAATATATATATATATCTTTACTGATAGTGTTTATTGTGCCTAACTTATAGCCAGGTTTCCCTGTTTCTTTATTAAAGGGAAAGCAAAATCAGCTTTGGATATAGTCCTTCTTTCTTCTCAAAGAGTGCTCCAAAAATGTACTAACTCACTGTTCATCACTCATATCAGAGCTCTTATGTTGAACCCAGAATGCAAAGCAAAGCCCACTGATGCTAATTCTAAACCAAATTAAACCAAGCTTATATTGAGTTCACAAGACAGCTGATCAGTGAATTGCCTCACCCAAGAGTAGGGCCAGAGGACAGTGCCTGGTCTAAGAGCAGGGAAGTTTTTATAACATAAAAGGTTACAAAGATAGATATCTAGGCAGCTTACAGCTGACAGGGTCCTGGGAAGCATAATGCAAAGGAAGATAGCAGGTTAATGATCCACACGTCTTAACATCTCAAGGTAGGGAGTAAACTCAGATTCCACCATTAGAATTAATGAGGAGCAGCTGAGATTTTTAGGAAGGGTTGTTATCTGGTGAGGGAGAGCCAGGCATAAGTAAGTTCAAAGCTTGGGCAGGAGTTCTAAGCAAGTTTAAAACACCAAAGTGTGACCAGGCCAAATAGAAATATTAGTAGTTTACATTAAAACAGAAATGAACTTTACATGACCTTGTGACAGATGGCTCCCAGTCTTAAGATGGAATTAGGCTGGATTCATCACATACTGTTTTACCTGGATTTATCTCAAAGTTTAATAATTTAACAGATCAAGCCATGTGAAGTGAATATGGCACTGATTGGGAATCTGCAAGCGTTACATGCTCAATTCCATCATTCAGTCCACTCCCTCAAACAGTTTTTTTCTACACTCAGTATCCTACAAACTAAACAGAGAGTGAAAACTTGTAAAAGTTATGCTTCTTTTTTTTGGGGGGGGGTGTCTTACAACCTCAAGGAGTCATTTCATGGGGTTTAAAGGCATTGTCTTTATGGAATATTGCTG
>NW_026000469.1:0-2504 GCF_001458135.2 Marmota marmota marmota | reverse complement strand
CAAACCTAAACCAAACCCTAACACTGACACTGACCCTAATAATTTCCCTAGCTCTAAACCTCACTCTTACCCTATACCTAACCCTTACACTAGACCTAGCCATAAAAGTAACCCTAAAACTATCCCTAAGCATAACCCTAGACCTTATATTATCCCTATCCATGATACTAGCCCTAACCCTAACACAAACCCTAGCCCTTATTCTAGCCCTAAACATAGCCTTAATTATAACCCTAACCATAACCCTAGGCCTAACCCTAACACTAACCCTAGCCCTAATCTTAGATCTAATTTAGCCCTATCCATAAACTTAACCCTAACCCTAGTCCAAAGACTAACTCTAACTCTCACCTTAGTCCTAACCCTAGTTCTAACTCTATACTTTTACTGGAACCATAATACTAGCCCAAACCATAGGTCTAACACTAGCCCTATTCATAGCCCTAGCACCAACCCTAGATCTAATCCTAACTCTAAATCTCATCCTAAACCCTAGCCTAAACCTAAACATAACAATAGCCCTAACCCTAAGGCTAATCCTAAAACTAGCACTAACCCTAGCCCTAAAACAAAACCAAGCCATAGACTTAACCCTAACCCTTAATATAAACTAAGCCCTAACCCTACACTTAGCCATAACTCTAGCCCTAATTTGGGTTTTAAGCCAAACCCTAAAACTAACCCTGACCCTGACTCTGACCTTAACACTAACCCTAGGTCTAAACATCACCCTAACCCTATACCTACACCTAACAATCGACCTAGCCCTAACCCTAACTCTAAAATTACCCCTAATCGCAACCCTGGAACTTACATTAGCCATAATCCTAAACCTAGCCTTAACTTATCCCAAAACGTAGCCTTATTCCAAGCAGTATTCCTAGATTTACCTCTAACCCTAACCCTGTCACTAATCGTAACTATAACCCTAGCCGTAACCCTAGATTTAATCCTAACCCTAACCCTAATCCTAACCCTATCAATAATCATAACATTGACCCTAGCTGCACCCCTATCTGTAACCCTATCCATTATCCTAACCATAACCTTAACCCTAATGCTAAACCTGGGCCTAAACCTAACTGTTTCCCTAATCTTAACCCTATCCATTACCCTAAACCTAACCTGAAATCTAAACCTAACACTATCTTTACCCTAATCCTAACTCTAATGCTAATTAGAGCCCTAACATTAAGCATTAACCTATCCAAAACACTAATTGTGACCCTCATGCTAATAGTACCCTTAGCTCTAAACCTGACCCTAACACTAAACCTAACCCTTACACTAGATTTAGCCATAAATCTAACCCTAAAACTATTTTTAACTGTAACACTAGACTTGAAATTAGCCCTAGCTGGTAATCCTAGCCCTAAACCTAGGCTTAATCCTAACCCGAACCATAACCGAGCCCTAACCCTAATTCTATTCTTCACCCTAGCCCTAAATCTACCTATAACCTCATCCTGTACCTAAAAACTAACCATAATCCTAAACCTTACCCTAACCCTCGCCCTAAACGTAGGCCTAACACAAAGCCTAGTGCTAATCCTAGCCTTTATTTAATCCTATCCTAACCCTAAACCTAGCCATCAGACTAACTCTAAATCTTGCCCTAGCCCTAGCCCTAGTTCTATCCTTAGCCTTAATCCTAACCATGGATCTAAGCCTAAGTCTAAATCTAAACCTAACTCTAAATTTAACTGTAACAATAAGCTTAAACCAAACCCTAAACTACCCCTAACCATAACGCTAATCCTAAAATTTGCCCTATACCTAGCCCTAACCATAAACCAAAAGCAAGCCATAGCCCTAATCCTAACCCTTAAACTAAATCAAACCCTAACCCTACAATTAACCCTAAAACTAACTCTAAAACTAACCCTGACCCTGACCCTAACAATAATCTTAGCTCTAAAAATCACCCTAACTTTAAATTAACCCTATCACTATTTCTAGCCTTAACCTAACTCTAAAACTAGCCTTAATCATAATGCTAGTTCATACATTAGTCATTGTCCTAACCATAGCCCTAACCCTAACACAAATGCTACCCCTAATCCGAGCCCTAACCCTAGCTTTAACCCTAATACTAGTCCTAACCCTAACCCTAACTCTATCCCTAAGCCTAACTCTAACCTTATTCCTTACACTAAGCCAAACCCTAACCCAAATGCTAACCCTATTTCTAATCCTAATCATTAGCCTAGCTTAAACTCTAACCATAATACTAGTCTTAACCCTAGCCCTCATTCTACCTCTACACATAACTCTGACCCTCATCTGACCCTAACAGTAACCCTAGGTCTAAACCTGACCCTAACCCTAAACCAAATCCTAAAACTAGCCCTACTGGTTACCCTATACCTATACCTAAGCCTAACACTAGACCTAGACCCAAAGCTAATCCTAAATATAGCTATAACTCTAGCCCTAGACCTAACCCTACATTTAATCCTAAATCTAATTCTAACTTTAACCCGAAGCCTAAACCTAAACTTCAC
>NW_026000468.1:0-2504 GCF_001458135.2 Marmota marmota marmota | reverse complement strand
GGTTCGATCCGCAGCACCACATAAAAATAAATAAAGAAAGGTATTGTGTTCACCTACTACAACAACAAAAAATGACTATAAAAAGTTAAAAAAAAAAAAGTTGCAGTGGCAGAACAGCAAGGGCTCTATTTGAAGTATAAAATAGACCACAGTTACAGACTGAATTATAACGATTTAGTTTACAGATTTTTGTTTGTTTGTTTTTTGTTTATGTGGTGCTGGGGATCGAACCCAGTGCCTCATGCATGCTAGGGAAGCACTCTACTGCTAAGCCACAACCCCAGTCCTAGTTTAAAGATCTTAATTGGCTTTTTGGCTTTTCAGTTCTAGAATTTTGCACAACTTGATCTCATAAAATAGAATAAGTGTTCTGAAGAGCTCAGCAGTAAAGGACTAAAGAAAGCAGGGAGAAAAAAAAAAAGACTGATCAGTTCAAAGTCACTTTCCTTGTAAAGTGGTAACAGGGAGACAGAACAATAGAAAAATAACTGGTTAACATTAGGTCACCTCAGGCTACATTTTGGGTAAGGATTAAGGCAGAGGGAATTTTCATTTTAGGTAAGGATCAGGGCAGAGGGAACTTCATTATCTTGTCCATTGAAACTGGTCTGTTAGGGAAATTTGGTTATCTCCCTAAATTAATGTTTTCATTAATCACTGAATTGCAACCCCAATCCTTTTTAAAATTTCATTTAGAGACAGGGTCTTACTGAGTTGCTTAAGGCTTCAGTAAATTGTTGAGGCTGGCTTTGAACTCACTATCCTCCTGCCTCAGCCTCCCAAACCGCTGGGATTACGGGCATGAGCCACTGCATCCCTATGCTGAATTTCTTGGAAGTTTACATAAACAGTTTTTTTTTTTTAAGTTTAGTAAAGTGAAACTGTAGCCAAAGGGGACATTTTGATTTTTAGCTTGGTCTGCTGGGGCCTAGTACAGGAGCTTAGTCCAAAACAATGGCCTCCTTTAATTTTTATTTAACAGGAGTATCATTTTATGTATGGCAGTGACCTTCTTGCTTGTGCCTCTTTGGTGTCACAAAGTGTGCCTCTAGAATAGCTACGCCCCTCAAAAAGTAATTCCATTCCCCAAGTGGAATTATTGGATATTAAATTTTAATAGATTTTTGTTAAATTGTTCCCCCTTCCTCAGTAAGTTCCCAGGAACACTGGGTATTTGCCACATTTTTGCCAATGCTGTCATGTGATTTGTCATCAGTTCTGTACTGGAAACCAATGTGGCTGGAGCAGAGAAGGCAGGCAGGTAGAGTCCAGCTCCGGATGAGCCTTAAGAGATGGTGACAGCATGTAGACTGATGGCTGGGGGTGGATTTGCAGAGTAAGGCAAGGATGGAGGCGGGTACTGGGGAGCCATTAAAGAGTTTTCAGGAGAGGATCCCATTTGGTTTTGCTGTTTGAAGAACAGAGAAAGGCCAATGCAGGGAAACCAGATACAAGACTGGTAGCAGAGGTGGGCAGAATCCACATACATGTTTTGCTGTGGGTCTGCACAGGAATAGCTAACATATTGAACTAGCCAGTGACCCAGAAGGAGATGTGAAGGTTGACAACTCAGTTCCTTACATCACTGAATAGACTCCTTATGTCACTTGTAATGCCAGATTCATGGGACCCCAACACTCGACTCCAAGAGCCGAGTCCGATGCAATCACACAAGAGTCTTTATTGCAAGTTTGAGCCTGGACTCACAACCATTTCTGACACAGTGGTCCAGAGGAGTGAGTTCTGACCCTTAGCTCAGTGAGAATTTATAGGTTTTTTGGGAGATACTCTATGCGTCACAACATATACAGCAAATCATTTCACACTGCAAGAAAATCAAACAACTCTTAACATTGATTAGCACATTCATTGGTGGGAACAAGTTGGGTAAGGGTGATTGGTTAGTACAAATGGTGGATATCTTTGAACTGACTGGTTTAGGCCGCGAGGTGTTGCTAGAGTGTATATGCTAAACTTGCAGGGTGGCCTAATCAGGTCATCACCCAAACAACTGGGAGGATAGCTTGGTATTTCAGGTATCTTCCCTGTCTCACTCTGATTGGTTTTGCTATTGTCTGAATTAGGCCTCAAGCATTCTTCCGGTCTTTTCAGGAACTTGAATTTGCTGAGTCCAGGACATCTGGTACAGACAAATGACTCAGCAGGGTAGCTTATGTGCCTTGGAATGGGTTTCCAAGGACAAGGGTCACCCCGCCCACACACACTTTGGACAGGCCCTGGTCTGAGATACAGGCAGGTTTTTCAAAAATGGAGTCACATCAGTTTTTCACACCGAGCGGATATAAAAGGATTAGATGACAACAGGAAAGACAAACACGTGGCCCAGTGCATCCGCCCTTGTTAACACATTCGCTCTGGTGGACTCTACCATTAGCTTAGGCCCAGCGGAGGCAAAAGCGCAGCCACGAGCCGCCTGTTCAGCGCAGGGGGCGTATCCCCCGCAGGGCCCGCCCCCGCGCGACGTGCACACGTCGTGCCGTCCT
>NW_026000467.1:0-2504 GCF_001458135.2 Marmota marmota marmota | reverse complement strand
GTTTTAGGGGAAGGGATGGGTTTATATTGCTAGGAAAAGTGCCAGGGCGAGGGTTATATTTAGGGCGAGGGCTAGGGTGAGGGTTTGCGTTAGGATTAAGTCTAGATTTAGGGCAAGGATTTAGGGCTAGGGTTTGTGTTAGTGTTAGGCCTAGGATTAGGGCTAGGAATAATGTCAGGTCTAGGGTTTTGTATAGGGATAGTGTTAGGGATAGGTTTATGGTTAGATCTAGTGTTAGCATTAGGTTTAGTGTAGGGGTCAGGTACAGAGCTATGTTTTTATTATGGTCAGAGTATAAGTTAGGGTTTTGTTTGGGTTAAGGTTTAAGGTTAGGGCTCCAATATAGCATTAGGGTTAGGGTTAGGGTTAGGGTTAGAGTAATGAATAGAGTTAGGTTTACAGTTGAGGTTAATTTTAGAGTAATGTATAGGTTTAGTGCTAGAGATAGGGTTTGGGTTAGGTCTAGACTTATTACTTGATTTAGGCTTATGTTTAGAATAATGAATTGTTTTAGTGGTAGTGTTAGGGCTTAGGTTAAATTTAGGATTAGGGCTAGGGTTTGGGTTACTACTAGTGTTAGTTTTAGGGTTTGGTTTAGGGTAAGTGATAGGGATTGAGCTAGGGTTAGGGCTAGGGTGAGGGTTAGGGTTAGAATCAGGGCCATGTTTAGGGTTAGGGCTAGGGTTAGGATTAGGGTTAGGGATAGGTTTAGAATTAGTGTTAGGGTTATGTTTAAGGTAATGGATAAAGTTAGAGCTAGGATTTGGGCTATGGTTACACTTAGGATTAGGGATAGTGTTAGGGTTAAGGTTAGAGCTAGGGTTATGTTTAGAATAAGGGTTAGAGTTTGAACTAGGGTTAGGGCTAGTGCAAGCATTAGGTTTAGGGTTTATGCTAGGTTTAGGGTTAAGGTTATGCTTAGGTCTAGGTTTAGGGCTTGTATTAGGGCTAGGTTTAGTGTGAGGTTTATGGCTAGTGTTAGGGCTATGGGTAATGTAAGAGCTAAGGTTATGGTTATGGCTAGTTTTTTGTGTTAGGGTTATAGATATGTATAGTGTTAGGTTTAAGTTTTAGGTTAGGATTATGTTTAGAGCTATGGTTTGTGTTCGGGTAAGCATCAGTGTTCGGGTTAGCATTGGATTTATGGTTAGGGCCAGAATTAGAACTATGGTTAGGTTTAGGGCTAGAGTTAGCCTTTGCATTATGTTAATGGTTATTTATGGGTTAGGGCTAGGTTTTTGTTTAGGAATAGGGCTAGAGTTATGGCTATATTTAGGATTAAGTTTAGGTATAGTGCTAGTGTAACGGTTAATTTTAGGTATAGGTTTACTGGTAGGGCTAGTGTTAGGGTCCGGTTTAGTGTTAAGGTGAGGCTTTGACCTAGGGTTAGTGTTATGGTAAAAATAAGGGTGAGGTTTAGGCTTAGGCTTCGGGTTAGGGTTAGAGATAAAATGAGGGCTAGGGTTAGGACTAGTAATAGAGTTAGTATTTAGGGAAATCTAAAAATTGGAGTTAGAACTAGGGTATAATTAGGGTGAGAGTTTTGCTTAGGGTAAGGAATAGGTTTAGAGCTAGGGTTTGGGTTAGGGTTAGGGTTAAAGCTAGGGTTGGGGCTCAGAGTAGTGTTAGGTTTTCTGTTAGAGTTAGGGCTGTGGCTAATGTAAGAACTGGCTTTATGGTTAAAGATAGTTTTAGGCTTAGGATTAGGGCTAGGTCTGTTTTTTGGGTTAGTTTTAGGGTTAGGGTGATATTTAGATGTAGGGTTAGTTTTAGGGTCAGAGTCAGGTTCAGTATTAGTTGTAGGGATAGGGTTAGGACTAGGTGTAGCATTAGGATTTGATTTATGTTAAGGGTTAGGATTAGGGCTATAGATCAATTTTGTTTGTGGGCTATGGCTAGGGTTAGGGCTAGTTTTCAAATTAGAATTAGGGTTAGGGCTAGTGTTAGGGTGAGGTTTAGGTTTAGACTTAGGGTTACATTTAGAGTTAGAGTTAATTCTAGGTTTAGGACTATGCCTAGGGTTTGGACTAATGTTAGGGCTATTGTTAGGGTTAGGCAATAGATAAGGTTGCTACTAGATATATGTCTAGGTCTGGAGTTAGGGTTAGTCTTAGGACTAGGGTTAGAGTTAGGATTACAGTTAGCAATAAATTAGGACTATGATTAGAGCTATGGTTAGTGTCAGGATTAGACCTAGGGTTAGGGCTAGGGTTTTTGTTATTCATATTGTTAGTGTTAGGAGAAAAGATGTGGTTATATCTAGGTTCAGAACTAGGGCGAGGGTTGAAATTAGGGTTTTGGCTAGGATTAGGTTTCGGGTTAGAATTAAGGCTAGTTTTAGGGCTAGGATGAGTGCTCGTGTTTGTGTTAGGTTTAAGGCAAGAATTAGGTAGAGTGGTATTTTCAGGTCTAGGATTATCGTTATGGATAGTGTTATGGTTAGTTTTATGGCCTGGTCTAGTTTAAGTTTTATGTTTAGGGTAAGGGTCAGGTTTAGAGTTACG
>NW_026000466.1:0-2504 GCF_001458135.2 Marmota marmota marmota | reverse complement strand
TTCTTCTTCTTCTCTCTCTCTCTCTCTCTCTCTCTCTCTCTCTCATCAATACACACGCATGCCAAGTTGCTGATCCCAGACCTCTTGCACCCACAGGGGGTGCGAGGCTCCTGTGGACAGGCGGGGACGAGGCTTAGGCGTAGGGCACAGTGGAGGAGCTGTATCAGCTGCAATGGGGACCTTCTGCCAGGGGCTCTGCAGTGTGAAGTGCTGGTTTCCCCATGTCTTGGAGAGGGGTGAGGCTGCCTTGTCAGCACCCAGAGTTGGAATCAGCATCTTGTGTGCTGTAGAATTGAAGCAGTGAATCATATGTCCTTGATTCAAGGACCTCTCAGTGGAAGAAAACCCTGACCCCTTTGTGGCCTTGCCCTGTGCCTGAGGACCTGGGAGTTCGCTCAGGGGAGGTGCAGTTCTGGAGGCAGGACCTCATCACTCTGTTCCACTCCATGCAACATTTGGGGCACCTCGAATGTGTTGCACTGATTTGGAGGCCATTCAACCCCAGGAATGCAAACACCCCAGAGTTGTTTACTTGCACAGCCTCTATGAGCAGGGGGGATATCTAGCCTAGGTTGCCTGCTCCCTGGGCAGGTGGATTCCTCTGATGTTTATGAATGCATCCATTAACTTTAAAACCAAGGTCACTCTGTTGAGATCCTGTCCAAAAGACTGGAGATAAGGGAACTAGCCAACTCCTCATCTCCCTTTCCTCCATTATCGCATCCTTTAGAGACCTTATTATCTCACTGCAAGCTTTCCTAGGCACTGATTAGTTTTTAACCCGACAGAGGCCTCTATGGAGGACCATGATTAATATTTCCTTCCTGTTTCAGTTGTTATGGCAGCCAGGGTGTTTTTGTTTGTTTCCCAGAATCAGTGGCAATAATTTGTGAAATCATGTACCAAGAAGCAGAAGCCAGTTGAAGGGAAATCACAAATGTGGTGTCTAAAGACTGGTACCAATAAAGACCAGTGATGATTAACCATGGTTGTCAACTCGACTGGATTGAGGGACTCGTAGAAAACTGCCAACGCATCAATCTGGGTGTGGCTGTGAGGATGTTTCCAGAGACAGGGTGTCAGTCAACCCCATTGGGGAAACCTTCCCTGAGAGAGAGAGGAGCCCTCCAACAGGCTCAGGTATGGATGGAAGGAGAAGTTGAGGGTGAAGCATCCTCACACGCGCGCACACACTGGGCCTTCCTGCAAGGGTGAGCCTTTACCTGCTGCCATCAAGGTGGAGGCCAGACTCCTGGGTCTCCAGTCTGAACATGGACTTGCATCAGCAGTTTTTCAGGGGACTTCCAGGTCTCTGGCCTTGGACTGGGGCCTCACTGACCTCTACTTTATTCTGAATCTTCTTGAACTGAGCAACTGCTTTGACCCTGCTCTGAAGGCCGCAGATGGTCACTGAGGAAATAAATATTCAGTCTCTGGTCATGTGAGCCAGTCTTATATTTAGATACTCTATTAGTTTGCTCCTCTGGAGAATCCTGACCATACAGCCCATCATTACTACCCACAGGCCTGAACAGTCAATGGGAACAAGTCGATCTCAGCACCTGGAGCCCAAGAGGGCAGTTTTCTCAGTCAACATCATCAAGCTACAGGAAGGGAACCAGCAACATACCTTCTCTGATTCGCATCCTTCATTCTTTTCCTGTTCTTGCCCATGCTCTGCACTGTCACACCACCTGGGAGCAAGAGGGAGGGCAGGGAGATCCTTCCTGAGTCCACTCTGAGCACTGGGCACTGAGCAACTCCAGGCAGAGTGGGGACCATTAGAAGAGATCATTTCTGGTGCTGTCTCTTCTTAGGAACCACCTCGGTCTCACTCAGTTTACCTAGTGTCCCTGGACAGACCGTGCTTCTGCCACCCAGACTTCTACTGTGACTGATTGAAAGGGCAACCTGGCAAGAAGGAGGGGAAGAGGGGAGCATGGGCGAGCACCTGGTGGGAGGGGGCTGAGGGTCTTCTCCCACAGAGACGGGCCTGTGCACTCCATGGCTTCATGTGTCTGTGTTGTTAGTTAAGTGATAAGTGTCCTCTGTGTGCCCAGGAATAATATACTACGGACCAGAGAATAATGATGTGACGAAGCCCTCTCTGTTCCTGTGCCGTGCAATGCATATGAGACAACGTGGAGAACAGAGAATGCAGAGGATCTCCTGCCACTCTCCTTGCTATAAACAGAATGCTACTATGAAGAAAAGCAGATTAGATAGACGTGCTTAGGAAATGGCCATCTGGAAGCTTCTTCTTGTAGGCATCAGAAGAGCCTCCCATCAGAAGAGACACACAGCTGGCTGGCAGGCAGATGGAGAAGAGCAGGAACTGCTGCTCTCTGGGGTTTAGACTTTTGTGCTTGGAATAGCATCCCCTTGAAGACTTTTGTCTCTTTGGGTGCATCAAAAAGATTTCTAAAGGCTGAGAGGGTAGCTCAGTGGTAGAGTGCTTGCCTGGCACGTGCAAGGCCCTGGATTCCATCCCAGCCCTGCACACA
>NW_026000465.1:0-2504 GCF_001458135.2 Marmota marmota marmota | reverse complement strand
ACCTCGCTCTGCGTCGCAGCCCTGGGGGGATTCGTTTCCAGAGGAGGAAACAGGTTCAGCTGGTAACTGGTACCCGGTATCTGACCCCAGGCCTGACTGACCACAAAGTCCCTGTCCTTCTGAAGGGCCACCAACCAGCCCTGCGTGGCCCTGGGGCCCCCTGGCTGCTCCTGATGGTCTTCAGAACCCACAGTGTGATCAGGAATATGTGTCCCCCCGAAGCTCTGGACACCACCCCCCCCCCCCGGGCCTTCCCTGGGGAGTGGAGCCCTCTGCAGGCCAGGGGACCCGGCCCGTTAGGGGCTCCCTCCATGGGCCAGAAGACACGCCCCTGCCCTCACCTCCAGCGCCTGCTCTGTTCACCTGAGTCCCCTGGGCATGCTGACCACCTCCTGTGACCCCCACCGCCCCTCCCCCAGCCTCTGTCCTCCAGTCTTGCACCAGTCCCCTCGGACATCCGGTCAGTGCCCTGGTGACCCACAGCTCCAGGCTCACCCCTCCCCTCCCACCCCTCACATGGACATCTCTTGGGAGCAGGGGCTTTGGGGCTGGAGAGCCGGGTCCCTTGGCTGGCCCCTCCTGGGGAGGTGGGGGGTTCAGTGAGGGCCCCAGCACTGCAGGAAGGGTCCTGCTGTGTCCCCGGGGACTGGGACAGAGTGGGCTCCGGGTCACATCACCGTCACCTCCCCAGCTACAGGTGCTGTCAGGTCCCCACCCCACAGGGGCCACTGTGCTTCAGCAGGTCAGTCACGTCCAGGGAACAGAGGCTCAGAGCAGGGCTCTCTGTCCCCAGGACCTGGGCTTGGCCACCACCCAGACCCCAGCCTGCTGGGACACTCATCAGGAAACACTGGGGACAAGGTGGGGACACAGGAGCCTGCCCCGCCTTCCCTCACTCCTGAACCCTGGCCTCCTTCTTCAGCCACAGGCTCAGACCCGGGGCCTCCTCCTGCCCTGGGGTGGAGCCCAGCCCCCTTCTGCAAACATTGCTTTGAGGTGGGCCTGGGACCCAGACCTGCTTATTGGGGTGGAAGAGGAAATCTACCCATGGGGGAAAGCTGCTCCCAGAAAGAATTCTTTCTGCCCTGCCTTACCCTTTCTTCCTGATTTGAATGCAACCTGAGAATATATGATGTTTGGCTGTGGCAGCCACCAGGTAACCATGAGGCAAAAAGCTAAAAATAAAAGCCAGCAGAGCCAAGGATGGTAAAGGGGAAAGAGGCTTCAGTAGTGTCACCGAGCATCTGCCCAAGCTCAAGCCACCTCCCTCTAGAACAGGAGTCAAAACGTATTCTAAGAAGGGACACCAAGTATTGAAGGCAAAATCCAAGATGCTATTTAAATACTTCACAAAAGAGAAAATAAATTTCCACGGATCTTTTATTGATGAAATTTGAAATATAGTACAAATCAGGTGCAATTTTTTTTTTTTTATATAATACTGGCCCACTGATGAGGATAAGGGCGTGCTTTGACCTAGTTGGGACTCAAAGTTAGTTTTCCCTCTCCTCAAATGACTGCAAACACTTACCTGTAAAGACCACCCTTGGCCTGTGAGTGGTGCGAGAACAGTGGTCCACTCTGACCCGCGGCTGCGGTTGGCCAGCCCGGCTCGGGCTCTGTGTGGGACATCTGCACGTCTTGATGGCTTGAGCCACCGTGGCTGGTTCCGACACACAAGCCCACACGTCCTGAGATCTGGCAGCCTCCGACGTGCCAGCACCCATCTCTCACGAGACCCTCGGCCACCTGATGCCCTGCCATGTCCCCAGCAAACCCGCCATCCTGGAGGTGACAGGGGAGACTTCAGGACTCCACCACCCAGAGCTTCCCAGGAGCGTGACCCCCAGGGAGCCCGGCTCACCCCTGACCAAGACGGGTGAATTCACGAGGGAATCAGCAAATAGAGGACACCTCTGGGGACTATAGGGCCGGGTGTGGGGTTGGGTCTGGCAGGTGGATGGATGCCAGAGATGGCAAGGGCCCAGGGCACAGGGTGGGCAGCGGCACTGGAGAAGACGCCCCTGCCCTGGCCTCTGCAGGGCCCAGGCCCCTCACCCCGGGCACAGACTTGGGTCCTGCGGTCCTCCCGTCCATCCCCCTCCTGTCTTTCCTGTGCCCTGGTGTTTCCCCCTGAAAACCTGGGGGAGACCAAAGGCCCTCATCACAAAGCCACAGCTGTTCTTGGGCGTGTTCCTCTACATCCAAGGACAGAGGGTGGCCCCGGGAGGAGAGAGGTCAACAGGCTTTGAAATGCCACCTGCTGCTTCACAGAGAGACTGGATCAAGATCATTGCCACTGGATTCTGCCTCCCCCCGGACGCTCCACCTCAGGGTTTGACAGACTCAATTTATAAGCAGAAAAAGAGACCGAGGGTCCGCGGGGCACTCTGTTGGCTTCACCAGAGTCAAGTGGCTGCCCTCTCCCTTCTCTGGGAGCTGTTTGCTTTCTGGTTCCTGATGCTGACTGGACACGGGGAGGCTGCCGGCTGCCCATGGTCTCG
>NW_026000464.1:0-2504 GCF_001458135.2 Marmota marmota marmota | reverse complement strand
TTACCCACGGAGCCACATGTCCAGACCAGCTCTTTTTCACATATTATTTAAGATAGGATCTCCTTGTGTTGTTAGGGCCTTGCTAATTTGGTGAGTCTAATCTAGAACTTAGGATCCTTGTTCCTCATCTTCCTGAGCTGATGGGATTACAAGCTTGTGCCATCACACCAGGATAGTTTATTGTTTTTTGATTGTGGGTACATAATGTAACTCTGATCTTTCCAAACAGTGAAACAGAATGTGTTTCTGTTTCACTACTCAAATGAGCTTTCTGAAACAGATTGGTTTTAGGTACTTGTGCACTTTATGTCCTTTATAGTCTACAACAAGGAGGTTGAAATGAGAGCATATTGTGAAAGTACTTTTCTTTTTAAATAGACCTGTTTTAAATGAATGGTCTATGATTTTTCACATTCTAGAACAATTTACTTATTACTATAATGAAGACAGATGGAACATATACAGTCTCATCCCTACAACCTAAGATCCCTACAAGCTCACTGATGTTATGTAGTTTTATAGAGTACCTAATAATTGTAATTTTATTTTTATTCTTTTTATCCAGAAACATAATCAGAATTCAATGTGTAGTGTTGAAGTGAGATCTAGAGTGGAAAGGAGATGAGTGTTATTATAGAACGTATTACTATGAGGTACCTCTATGAGTTCACAGATGCTGGCCTTAGGAGTGTCAGCATTTTTCTGATATTTGTGAGCCTCTGCTTCCCTTCTATGGAGTCGTGATGTAATTTGGCTTTGCTCAGATACCATTGCCTATGAATTCTGTTTCTGTAATAAGGGAAATAATCATCCCTAGTCAAAGTAAGCACCTTCAACTGGCTTTTCAAGGCTGAAGAGTGGCTATAAAATAATTTTTTGACTCAGTGTGGCTGCAGATCTATATGTAAGTTGATGTTTGTTCTATTTTCTTGATATTTTTATATGATTTTACACTTTTCAGTTAATGCCAGCCAACTCCCTTTAGAAATCAAAGAATTGACAAAATAGCATAGAAATTTTTGAGTCATTGGAGGTAAAGAAATAGCAAGATTTTAAGGGCTGACTGGGCTGAGGCAAGGGCTGCTGTGCAGCACTGGAACTCTTTCCATGCAGGAATACCTGCTCTCTTGCCTACTTTTTGTCTTTCTCTTGTGTTGGTTAAGTAATCCTGACTAGAATAAGGAGAGGAATAGTGGATGTAAGGCTTTGATCTTTTGCTATATGACTAGATAGATTGATTACTGAAAAGCTGACAAGCATTTTGTGAAACACAGTAATTATGAAATAATTTTCCCTACAATTTTTTGATGAATGAGGTAGAAGGTACCTTGCTTTGAATATGTGCAAGTTAAACAACTATAAAGGACACACTGTGTGAGTGTTCATTTACCTCACTTATCCCTTCCAGCTAGTTAATTATGTACTCAATAAACTAAGGTGGATATTCTCTTATTCAACCAAATAGGGATAATAGTAGGTGTCTGGTGTTGTTGAAGATGCTAGTTACAGAAATGCCCTCTATTCATAGAAACCTTTTAGTCTGATGGAAGAATTATAAAACTATAGCAGTTTCCTTGCATTTTTTTTTTCTGTGATTGATTGAAGTATTCAAAGACAATACAGAACCTCCTCATCCTCCATTGGAGGGCACATGGAGATACAGAAAGTGAAAACTCTTTGCGTGTGTGTGTGTGTGTGTGTGTGTGTGTGTGGAGAGAGAGAGAGAGAGACAGAGACAGAGAGAGAGAGAGACAGAGACAGAGAGAGAGAGAGAGGGGTTGACCATGTCCCAAGAATGGCATTTAACTCCTTTGACTATAAACAAAACAAGACCAAAGGGTGTACCATTATCTCATAATGTGTAGTAGATCCAACAGGAATCCTTCGGGTCTTTTCATGTTGTACAGTCAGTATTTGGGATTCAGTGTGCCATGTCTAACGGGGAAAGGTGTCAAGAGCGGTAAATGAATTATGATCTTTGAATTGTGCGGATTCAGAGACGATGCCCCTCCTGGAAACTCTAGGGGCCTAAGGTGCCAATTTGAGACTACAGAGCTTCTTTAGTGATAACCTGTTCAAAGGGAAATTCCATACTAGCAATGGATTTATCAGTTCCTGACCTAGGTTCAAATACCAGCTGCCTGGGGGAAGAGAATTAAGGGTGTAAGTTGATAGTTCTAATTGGGCTGTTTATATTCAAAATTTCAGTTTTGCTTTTCTTGAAGAAACTTTTTCACAATTGTTCTTTTTGCTGTTTAAACCTATATAATGAATTTGCTGAGCCTGCTCATGGTCACTATTTATCTATCAATGTACAGTGATTTACCAGGCCCCAGTTTTTTCTCTATTTGTGTGTCTGTTTGTCTTTTATCCATACCCTCACCACACAGTATGGAAACTTGAATTAATAGTAGTGCAGGGTGCAGCAGAAGGGCAGGAGGGAGAAGTGGTTACAAAGACACAGTCTTCTTGGCAAGGTTTTACAGTTTTAGGAGAGAGGCATA
>NW_026000463.1:0-2504 GCF_001458135.2 Marmota marmota marmota | reverse complement strand
AAAGAGTTTTTTTTTTTTTTTTTTTTTGGAAATGAAAAACAAAATTGATAAAAACATCAGCCAAAATAACCAAAAGAAAGACTGGAAAACTCAACGTATCAAAATCTGGGATGGAAAAGGAAATATTACCACAGATACTACTGAAATCCAGAGGTTCATCAAAAACTATTTTGAAAATTTATACTGCAGTAGGCTAGAAAATATTGAAGATACAGACAAATTTCTAGAGACAAATGACCTATCTAAATTGAACCATGAGGATATAGAAAACTTTTAGCAGATTAATTTCAAGTAATGAAATTAAAGCAGCTATTAAAAACTTTCCAACAAAGAAAAGCACAGGACCAGATTCTTAACTGAGTTCTAGCAGACCTAGAAAGAAGAACTAATACAAATTATCCTCAAATTATTCCATGAAATAGAAAAGAAAGGAACCCTTAACATTCATTCTATGAAGCCAGTATTACCATGACACCAAATCAGATAAAGACACACCAAGGAAACAAAACTTCAGACCAATACCCTCAAAGAACATAGATACAAAAATTCTTAATAAAATATTGTCAAACCACATACAAAAGCACATTAAAAATATAATGCACCATGATCAAGTGGGTTTTATCCCATTTATGCAATATTGGTTTAATATACAGAAATCAATAAATGTGATCTATTATTACATTTAACCATATAAATAGACTTGATCCCATAATTATCTCAATAAATGCAGAAAAAGCATTTGACAACATGAATCATGCATTCATGTTTATACCATGAGGAAAACTAGAAATAGAAGAAACTTACCTCAACATAGTAAAGGCTATATATGATAAACCTAAGATCAACATTATCCTGAATGGAGAAAAACTGAAAGCAATTTCTTTCAAAATAGGAACAAGACAAGAATAGGACCACTCCAATCAACATGGTCCCTACCAGAGCATGCAGGCAAGAGAAGGAGATTAAAGGGATACAAATAGAAAAAGAAGAGCTCAATTTACATCTGTTGCTGATGACATGATCCTATATTTAGAAGACACAAAAAACTCAACTCTACTAGTAAACTTCTGGAGCTCAAAAATGAATTGAGCAAAGTAGCAGGATACAAGATCGACTCCCATAAATCAATTGCATTTCTATACCCCAGTGACAAATCTCTGAAAAAGAAATGAGGAAAACAATCCCATTTACAATAGTCTCCAAAAAAAATTAGGAATCAAGAGCAAAAGACACATGAAGGACCTCTAAAATGAAAACTATAGAGCACTAAAGAGAGAAATTGAGGAAGATCTTAGAAGATGGAATGAACTTCCACGTTCTTGGACAGGCAGAATTTAGATTGTCAAAATAGCCATACTACCAAAAGTGCTATACAGATTCAATGCAATTCCCATTAAAATTCCAGTGATGTTCTTCACAGAACTAGAAAAGGCACTTATGAAATTAATTTGGAAATATAAGAGGCCCAGAATAGTCAAATCAGCAGGTATCACAATACCAGACGTCAAATTATACTACAGAGATACAGTGACAAAAACAGCATAGTACTAGCACCAAAATGGGCATGAAGAACAATGGAGTAGAATGTAAGACACAGAGAAAACCCCACACAAATGCAGTTATGTCATATTAGACAAAGGTGCCAAAAACATACATTGGAGAAAAAATAGCCTTTTCAACAAATGGTGTTAAAAAAATGGAAATCCATACATGAAATGAAATTTAACTCCTATCTCTCATCCTGGACAAAACTCAACTCAAAGTGAATCAAAAACCTAGGAATAGATAAAAACCCTGGTACCTGTTAGAATATAATGGAGGCCCAACACCCCAACATGTCAGCTCTGGAACTGAATTCCTTAATAAGATTCCTAAAAAGTAAGAAGTAAAATAAAAAATCAATAATGGGATGATATCAAATTAAAAACTTCTTCACAATAAAGGAAACAAGTAAGAGCATGAAAAGAGATCCAACAGAATGGGAGAAAATCTTTGTCACCTGCTCCTCAGATAGGGCATTAATATGCAGGATAATGCAAAGAACTCAAAAACCTTAATACCAAGAAAACAAATAACCCAATCAATAAATGGGCAAAGGAATTAAACATACACTTTTCAAAAGAATAAATATGTATGATCAACAAATATATATATATAATGTTCAACTTCTCTAGCAATTAGAGAAATGCAAATTAAAACTACTTTGAGATTTCATCTCACTATAGTCAGAATAGAAATTATGAAGAAAACAAGTAACAGTAATTTTTTGTGAGGATGTGGGGGAAAAGTAACCCTTATACATCATTGATGGGTCTACAAATTGGTGCAACCACTCTGGAAAGCATATGGAGATTCCTCAAAAAACTAGAAATGGAACCAGCATATGACCCAGCTATCCCACTCCTTGATATATATCCAAGGGATTTAAAATCAACATACCACAGTGACTCAATATTTACAGAAGCACAATTCACAATAGCTAAGTTGCCCTTCAACAGATGAAT
>NW_026000462.1:0-2504 GCF_001458135.2 Marmota marmota marmota | reverse complement strand
CCATTGACCTAACGCTAAAACTAATACAAATTCTAACCCAAAAACTAACCCTAACCCTAACACTAAATCTCACACAAACTCAACCCTAATCGTAACCCTAATCCTAACTCTAAAGCTAAACCTAAACCTTACTCTAACCATAACCATAACCCTATACTTAACACTTACCCTAAACCTAACCCTAACCCTAACCCTAACTCTAACCCTAACCCTAAAGCTAACTCTAAGCCTAATACTAACACTAACCATAACTGTAATCTAAACCCTAACACTAACCCTAAACCTAAACCAAGCACTAACCCTAACCCTAAGCCAAAAACGAAACCTAACCCTAACATAACCCTAAACCTAACCCTAAGCATAATTCTAATGCTAACCCGAAACCTAACAATACACCTAACACTTACCTTAAACCTAACCGTAATGCTAACACTAACCCTAACACAAACACAAACATGAAACCTAACCCTAACCTAACCTTAACCCTAAATCTAACACTATCCCTAAATGTAATCTTAAACCTAACCCAATCCCTAACCCTAAACCTAACCCTACACCTAAAACTAATCCTAAACCTAACCTAAAGCTAACAATAAACTTAACTCTAACCCTAACCCTAACACTAAATGTAAAACTAACCCTAACATTAACACTAACCCTAAACCTCACCCTAAACCTAAAATTATCTAAACACTAACCATAACACAAATCATAAACCTAAGTCTAACCCTAACCAAAACACTAATTTTAACCCTGAGTTTAACCTTAACCGTTACACTAACACTAACCCTAACCCTAAACCTAACATTAACACTAACTCTAACCCTAAACCTAACAAGAACACTAACTCTAACACTAACCCTTAAACAAACCCTAAACCTAACCCTAAACCTAACATTAAACCAAACCTAACCCTAAAGTTAACCTTAACCCTAACACTAACCCTAACTCTAAAACTAACAATAAATCTAACCCTAACTCAAACCCTAACACTAACTTTAACACTAAACCTAATGTAACCCTAATCTTAACACAAATCCACCCAAACCATGCCACTATCTCTAACCTAACCCTAACCCTAAGCCTTACCTAACCCTAATGCTAACCTGAATCCTAACACAAACCCTAACACTAAGCCTAACCCTAACACTACCACTAACCTTACCCGCAATCCTAACCCTATTACTACCCCTAAACCTAATCCTAACCCTAACACTAACCCTAACCCTAATTCTAAACCTAGCCATATCATTAACCGTAACCCTAACCTAACCCTACACCTAATATTAACCCTAACCCTAATCCTAATGTTTATCCTAACACTAACCCTAACATTAACATTAACACAAACTTTAACCCTAGCATTAACACTAAGCCTAACCCTAACCGTAACACTAACACTAACCCAGACCCGAGCCCTAACCCTAATGCTTTCCGTAACCCTAATCCTAAACCTAAAACTAACCATATTCCTATCCTTAAACCTAACACAATCCCAAACCCTAACTCTAACAAATAACTAGCCCTAATTCTAACCTTTACTTAACCCTTAACTAAACCTAACCATAACCCTGAGCCTAAGACTAAACATAAACCTAACCCTAAAACTAACACGAACCCTATCCATAACCCTAAATCTAACACTAACACTAACGCTAAACCTCACCCTAAACCTAAACTTACCTTAACATTAGCCATAACATTAACCATAAACCTATCTGTAACACTCAAAAAAACACTAATTTTAAACCAAGGCTTAACCCTAACTGTAGCAATAACCCTTACCCTAACCCTAACCCTAAACCTATACTTAACCCTAACCCTAAAAGTAACCCTAACTCTAACCCAAATGTAACCTCATAACTAAACCTAACCCTAACCCTACACCTAACAGTAACACTAACCCTAATCCTAACCCTAATTCTACCTGTTATTCTAATACTAAACCTCACACTAACCCTAACACAAACCCTAACCCTAACACAACCCATGACCTTAACACTAATACTAAACTTAAACCTAAACCTAACTCTTAAACTAACCATAACCATAACCCTAACCCTTATCCTAACATTAACCATAAACCTTCCCCTAACCATAACACTTACCCTAACAATAACCCTAATCCTAAACCTAACTTTAACACTAAATCTAAACCTCAGGGTAACCCTAAACATAACACTAACACTAACTCTAACCGTAACACTAAACCTAAACCTATCCCTAACCCTAAAAATATTTTTAACACTCACCCCAATACTAACCCTTAACCTAACACTTACCCTTAACCTAACCCTATCCCTTACAATAACCCAGACCCCAACACTAACCCTAAACCTAACCAAAATCCTAACACTAAAATTACCCTAACACTAAAGCTAACACAAACCCAAAACTTAACCCTAACCCAAACACTAAACCTGACACTAACGCTTACTTTAAACCTAACACAAACCCTGACAATAACGCTAATCCTAACACTTACCACAACCCTAACCTTAAAT
>NW_026000461.1:0-2504 GCF_001458135.2 Marmota marmota marmota | reverse complement strand
CTATCTAACTAAGTGTGCTAAAATCACCCAGTATTATTGTATTGTGGTCTATTTGATTCCTTATATTGAGAAAGTTTTATTTTATGTTTGTAGATGGACTGTTGTTTAAAACACAAATATTTGTAAGCATTACATCTTGCTGTTGGATAATTCCCTTAACTAGTATGAAGTGACTTTCTTTGTTTCTTCTAATTAATTTTGGCTTGAAGTCTACTTTATCTGATGACAGTATTTACCCATTTATGCTTTTGGTTTTTGTTTGCAATAGCGTATTTTTTCTTATCCTTTCACCTTTAGTTGGAGTATGTATTTGTGTATAAGATACTCTCTTGTAAACAACATATGGCTATGTCTTGCTTTTTAATCAAATCTGCCAATCTATGTCTTCTAATTAATAAGTTTAGACCATTTTCATTCAATTTATTATTAAGAGCTTATTTTTTGTTTCCTGCCATTCTGATTTGTTTCTAATGCTTGATTCTCCTTTAATTGATGGTTCTTCCAGTGCTATCCTTCCCTATGCTGGTTTTCAAAGTGGTATAGAACCTAGTAGGCTATTGCAAGCACAGGACCTGTGGGTTGTGGTTCTACATGGGTGGTTCATGGTGCATAAGTGTTGGAATAACATCCAGTCACAGCTAGCAGCTCCAAGCAGCTCCAAAGTGCTTGAAATATCCATGTTAGTTCAGGCCTGACAGGAGCACCTGCGGGATGGGGTGAAACCACATACTCAGCACTTGTGGTTAGCATTGCCAAACTACAGGGCCAGGAAACTGAGAGTCAAGGCCTTCAGGGCATGAAATCCCTGACTCAGTAAGTCCCCTCCCTTAGGGACAAAGACTCTTCCAGATTGCTTTCCACCAGGACAGCAATATTTAGAGTTTACTCACAGTGCAGTTATATTAGGCAGAAGATAATTGGCTTATGGATATTGTCTTGCTTATATATGATTGACAGGCACGCCCATTCAAACCCTACAACAGTTGTGTGCATTCCAAAAATAAACTGAGCTACTGGATGACTACTTGAGGCTTGTCTCCAGCCAGTTCTCTCACCAGCTCCCAGAGTCTATGTGTTGATTCCACATCTCTACACCTGTGACTGAGGTAGCCGAGCAACCAATTGACCACACCAGTGACAGGAATGTATGCACAGAAGCATTCCCCTTGATTGACACAGATCACCAAGCCACTGTCTCTGCTACCCTGAAAGAGATTCAGCTTGTTCATGGGTTCTAGTTCTCATTACCCAAGATTGGAAACTGTGGGTGTTGCTGCCCTCTGCTGACTGGAACAGAGACAGCCACCCCATCCATGTCTCAGCTTCTGCTGGCTGCTGCTGCAGCTGTAAATAACACCAATTCACCACAGTGAATTGCAGGCTTCTGCTAAGTGTTTGTTTAAGGTCATCTTCAGGCTGTGTGGAGTGCTGAGTTTGGCTAGCACTTCCTGCAAGTGCACTGATGTTTGGTCTGACCCACACCACTTCCAGTGTTTGTGGAAAGGGGGGGGGGCTTCAGCAACTTTAATTTAGTAGTGATCACTCTACAAGTTCCTTTTAAATGATTTATTGAATTCCCACTGCAGGGCTATTCCCCCTTGGTTTTTATTTCTTGCTATCTGAGTGTGTGAAGATGGCATTTTGATTTAATTTCTTCTAGGGTGGTTGGCCACTTGTGGACTCCAGGGAATGTTTGCCATGCCTAGCAAACCTTTAATAAGGCCTCTGGCTTTTTGCTGGAGCTTCATAGAGATGTATACATTTCTAAGAGAAGAGAAGTTACCAATTGGGCTCCATGGCAACAGCTGACAGGGGGAGGGAAAAAGGGGATTAGAAGCTCTCTCCTTCTCAGGAACAGTCCTTGAAGAGTTAACTTGCCCAGAACAGTGAAAGAAAAAGCAGCTTTCATGTGAACTTCTGCAGACTGTGAACTTCTGAGCCCCCTCATTTCCCCCACCCCTCTGCCCTATCTAAAGTTCATCTATTCCTCCCATGCTCCCCCTTCATACCCCACTATGAATCAGCCTGGGTATAAGGTTCTGAAACTACCTGAACTCAGGGTTCAAGGGATTAACTGATTTCAGTGAAAGCTGTACCCTCTGAACCTGGCTGCAGCCAAATAAAACTGTTTCCTGCTATTATAGTGCCCTGTCTCGTTTGTACCCTACAACAATACTACCTATTTCTAAAAAGAATAATTCACCAAGAATATATAACAAATGTAAATATATATGTACTGAACATAAGCACACCCAATTTATTTCTTTTTCTTTTTTGAGGTCATCAGTCATATTTGATTGGTGCTTATCCTAGTGACTTAACTTTATTACCCTAGTGACTTAATTTTATTGACTCTTTAAATGTTTTTTATTTGTTCTTTTTAGTTATACATCACAGTAGAATGTTTTCTGACATATTATACATATGTGGAGTCAAAGCTTATAGCAACTCAAACAACAGCTAAGCTATGGAACCAACCTAAGAGCCCTTCAACAGATGAAGGG
>NW_026000460.1:0-2505 GCF_001458135.2 Marmota marmota marmota | reverse complement strand
GAATGAATTAGCACAGAATTTATTTTTAGGACCTATCCTTGGAGAATATTAACAAATGTTTGTCCTCTTGTATTTTAAATGGTTTAAAAATCTGTATAAAATTATTATTTCTTATGTAGAGTGAGTTATAATGAGTCAGAAAACACTTTCAAGCTATTTGACAGTAATACAGCATAATCTCCTATAATTCAGTTCAAAATGATGTATGTGGCTAATGACATATATTCCTGTAGTGATAAAATAAATTAGGATGTGGGATTTGTGCTTAGCATCAAAAGTTGAAATAAGTGGTAACCTGGTAATTTCTGTGCACTGTAGGGGTGAATTTTAGATGACAGGGTGATGGATCTAGGTATTTTTCAATTAAAATTTTCTCTTCTACATTTTAGAAGGGAATTCCAATAGGTAAATTAATGTACATTTTCATAGGGACATTTGGTAATTTAAAAAGCTAAAATTTTCTAATAAGGGATGGGCAATATTCACCCTACCCACAAAGTAACTGGCAAAGTGTTTACTGAACTTCATTTTAAGAACATTGTGTAGAATTTCCTACACTCTATTCTTTTTTTGCATATATTATATTTTTATTCACTCTTATTATGCATGAAAATAGAATGTATTTTGACATATTAGACATATATGGAATATAACTTCTTATTCTTCTGGTTGTCCTCTATTCTTTCTGCCTTCAATTTTGCCTTACTCCTAGCCCATGTCAGGGGAGTAGAATATTTATATTTTAATTTTCAAAATAAGGATTAATCCCCAATGATTAAGCACTATTGACCTATAAGAATCTTTAAGCTTGATCTTACTAATAAAGATGATATGTAATGCAAAATGTATTAATTACATAGATAGCTCTTTACTAAAATGTTTAAATGTACTTAAATAACTAAATGGAATAATTTAAATTTTTGTTATAATGCCCATGAAAGTTCATGTTGCAGAATGGTAGAAAAGTAGGTTGAGCTGTATTAAGCTCCAAATTTAAAACTAAGTATACTAACTTTTCCCTTCAGATAGTACAGTGTATGTACATTGTAAATTGTAGGTTGTTTATCAGTTTGTGTTTTATTTTTTCTCAAAATTGGGAGCAAGTGGGGCTACAGAGTCCAATTAACTAACATGGAAAATATGATAAATGTGGAATGGATTTTTGTTTATTATTGAGGAACAGGTCAAAAAGGTACAGAATTGTGTAAGTCAAGCATTTTTTTAATATTTTAATTTTTTTAGTTGTAGTTGGACACAATGCCTTTATTCCATTCATTTATTTTTTTATGTGGTGCTGAGGATCGAACCCAGAGCCCTGTGCATGCTAGGTGAGCGCTCTACTGCTGAGCCACAGTCCCAGCCCAGTGTAAGTCAAGTATTGAAAATGGAGTTTGATAATTATCTTGAGCTGCTACGTAAGAAATTGGTTGTCTACAAACATGGAGTATAGACCCAAAACAGTGGATTTCTGAGATATATTTAGATTCTGTTGGTATTATGGGACAAAAGTACTTTAAAAAAAAAGACTTATAGCAATCCAGATGCAATCCAAATACATGATCCATTTAATTCATTTTTTTCAGTTTTCAAAAAATATAGACAATAGCAAAACCTTAAGAAGGACACAAAACCAACAGTGAAGGGGTTATGAAAGAGCTATACACTTCTTTTAGTCTTCTGAGTTTTATAACATTTTATTTTTTCTACACTCATTTAGCACCTGATTACGGCAAAACTATGTTAGTATAAATAATTAAGAGTTCTCACATACCCATATATCAGTCTTATGAACTAATTTGTTTTGCTGGGTTTTCATAAATAACATGTAACCGCAAAATCGCAGTAACCTGCAACAGTGGTTATTCATTTTTCTCTCCTGTTCCATACCTATCGCCCAATTCAGTGCATATTGTGGGTTGGAGTCAAATCTGCTTCACTTGTATTTTTATTCCAGGCTTCATACTGAAGGATATGCTCTGATTTGGAATTTATTCACTTAGTGAGAGAACTAAGAAAATAATGAAGGTGCAAATTTGAAATGCCTCTAAACACTTCAACATATTTACTCACATCATTGACCAAAATAATTCTCATTGCCAAGGCCAAAGTCTCTAGGGTGGAAAATTATAACTCTACCTACATGGGAGGAAAAAGTGAATAATGAGAAAATAATAGTCCCTTATATCCTTGTAGATTCCAGAGTTTGTTGATTTATATCTGTTTACTATGATGTTTCTGTAAAGTTGCAATTCCTCTTTGACCTGTCCTCATTTAAATTATAATAATTAATTAAACAGAAAATATACAGTGTAAAAAATACAATCAGATAATAATGACATTTCCTTTATCTGGAATTAAACCCCATGCATCATCTTCCTTTCACATGTCTAGAACTAGGAACTTGGGCTGGGGATGTGGCTCAAGCGGTAGCGTGCTCACCTGGCATGCGTGTGGCCCGGGTTCGATCCTCAGCACCACATACAAACAAAGATGTTGTCTCCACCG
>NW_026000459.1:0-2505 GCF_001458135.2 Marmota marmota marmota | reverse complement strand
TTTTTACCTCTGAATTTTTTGGGTTGACATTGATGACTGTAACAACCAAAATTAGTCCATGATGACATGTTTTTAAAAACTTTTTAAAAACTTACTACTCAGATATTAGAACAGTTATCAATTTTTTTACAGTATCAAATTTGGCAAATTTGCATTAAGGTCATGTGGCACACATCATGTAATTCAAAGCCACAACTCATTTGTCCCTGTGATATCTTCTTTCACACACACACTCACACACACGCACACACACACAAACACATTTCTTCATCAGCAGTCTTGTATAGTAAAAGTGTCTAGTTTTTGTTCATTTTTAATGCAATACACTTCTATCTACAATTTCATTACATGCATACAGCAAAAAGGAAATTATGGGTTTTACATCCTTCATGATAATTTTATATACAGGGAGGTTTAAAACAGTACTTCAACAGTTTGCCTAGTAATGTGACACAGAATGATTGTATCTTGTTCTCAAAATTTTAATAAGGAGGTATAAAATACAGGTTCAATAATTTTAAATCAAGTATCCATCTTTTAAAAAATAGTGTTGCAGCATTGTTCTTTGCATTACTTTTAAAACTTTTTAAGTTTTTCTCTCATGGCACAATCTTCTAATACTTCATATATGAGAGGAAATTTTTTTTAAAAAATTGCAACTTCTGCCCTTGGAAGGGCTCTGTAGTGAGAATGGCATATGAATTTTTTATTGATTTTATATATTTACATATATACAACAGTGGAATGTATTCCAATTCTTATTACACATATAGAGCACAATTTTTCATACCTTTGTATATTAAGTATGTTCACACTAATTCATGCCTTAACACAATTACTTTCTGGGGTTTTTTTGCATTACAATTCTTATCCCACATATATACCACAATTTTTTCATATCTCAGGTTGCATATAAAGTATGTTGACCCCCAATTCAAGTCTTCATACATGTACTTTGAATAATGATGCCCATCACATTCCACCATCCTTTCTAATCCCCTGCCCCTCCCTTTACCTCCCACTCCTCTTTCCTATCTAGAATTCATCTAATCATCCCATGCTCCCCCTCCCTATCCCACTATGAGTCAGCCTCCTTGTATCAGAGAAAACATTTGGCTTTTTTTTTGTGGATTGGCTAATTTCACTTAGCATTATCTTCTCCAATGCCATTCATTTACCTGCAAATGCCATGATTTTATTCTCTCTTATTGCTGAATAAAATTCTATTGTGTATATGTGCCACATTTTTAAATCCATTCATCCACTGAAGGACATCTAGGTTGGCTCCACTGTTTAGCTATTGTGAATTGTGCTGCTATAAACATTGATGTGGCTGTGTCCCTGTTGTATGCTGTTTTTAATTCCTTTGGGTATAGTCCAAGGAGAAGGGATACCTGAGTCAAATGGTGGTTCCATTCCCAGATTTCCAAAGAATCTCCATACTGCTTTCCATATTGGCTGCACCAATTTGCAGTCCAACCAGGAATGTATGAGTGTAGATTTTTCTCCACATCCTCGCCAACATTTTTGTTGTTTGTCTTCATAATAGCTGTCATTCTGACTGGAGTGAGATAATAACTTAGAGTAGTTTTTTTAGAGAGAGGGAGAGAGAGAGAGAGAGAGAGAGAGAGAGAGAGAGAGAGAGAATGAATTTATATATATATATATATATAGTTTTCAGTGGACACAACATCTTTGTTTGTTTGTGGTGCTGAGAATCGAACCCAGGCCGCACGCATGCCAGGCGAGCATGCTACCGCTTGAGCCACATCCCCAGCCCAAACTTAAAGAAGTTTTGATTGGCAGTTCTCTAATTGCTATAGATGATGAGCATTTTTAAAATATATTTCTTGATTGATTGTATATCCTCTTCTGAGAAGTGTTTTTTCAAGTCCTTGGCCCATGTGTTGATTGGGTTTTTTTGAGTTTTTGTTTTGTTTTGTTTTGTTTTTTGTGCTTAGCTTTTTGAGTTCTTTATATATCCTAGAGATTAGTGTTCCATCTGATGTGTGAGGGGTAAAAATTTGCTCCCAGGATGTAAGCTCTCTGTTCACCTCACAGATTGTTTCTTTTGCTTCAAGAAACTTTTTGGTTTGATTCTATCCTATATATTGATTCTTGCTTTACATTTTTGTGCTATAGGAGTCTTATTAAGGAAGTTGGGCCTAATCCCACATGATGAAGATTAGGGCCTACTTTTTTATTCTATTAGGCACAGAGTTTCAGGTTTCATTCCTAGGTTCTTGATCCATTTTGAGTTTAGTCTTGTGCAGGTAAAAGATAAGGGTTTAATTTCATATTGTTGCATATGGGTTTCCAGTTTTCCTAGTACCATTTTTAGAAGATGCTCTCTTTTCTCCAGTGCATGTTTTTGGCACCTTTTTAAAATATAAGATAATTGTAATTTGGGGGGTTACTCTCTGTGTCCTCTATTCTCTATCATTGGTCTACAAGACTGATTTGGTGTGAATAGCATGCTGTTTTTGATACTATTGCTCTGTAGTA
>NW_026000458.1:0-2505 GCF_001458135.2 Marmota marmota marmota | reverse complement strand
TTTTTTTTTTTTTTTTTGATGGGGGGTGCTGGGGATTAAACCCAGGAGCTGCATCCCCAGCCCTTTTTTTTTTTATTTTTTGAGACAGGATCTCAACAAGTTGCTTGGGGCCTCAAAAAGTTGCTGAGGCTGGCCTCAAACTTCCAATCCTCTGGTCTCAGCCTCTTGAGCCACTGGGATTACAGGTATGTGCCACTGGGCCCAGAAGATTAACCACTGTCTTGAATTTGATGTTTATAATTCCCACATTATCCATATTTAACGTGATGGACATTATCTTAATCCATCTTCTGTTGTTGTAATTGAATAACTGAGACTGGATAATTTATAAAGGAAAGAGGTTTATTTTGCCTCATGGTTCTTGAGGCTAGAAATTGTAAGAGTATGGTGCTAGCATCTGCTTGGCTTCTGATGAGGGCCTCATGACAGAAAAAGCAGATATGTGAGGAAAAAAGGAAAGAGGGCAGAACCCCTGAGATTGTGAGCCCACTCATGAGAGAAAAGGATGAATCCATTCATGGGGGCTCTGCTCCTATGAGCAGACACTTCCTGCTGAGCCCCACCTCCCAGCACTGCTGCAGTGAGGAATTAAGGTTCCAACTCATGCATTTTGGGGAACATGCTCAAGCCGTAACAGATATTTAGATCCTCTTTAACTTTTTAGTATATAACCAGTGTGCTCTGAACATCCTTGCATGTTTCCCTATTGTGTGTATGAGAATTTCTATGTATAGATATCTAGGTGGAAGCTCATTATCAATTTTACTAGAAAATGCCCAGTTGGATTCCAAATTTATACTTTCTATAATGGGGTCCACTGTAGGCTTTGAGTATAAACCTTGCTGCTTATATAAACCTTGCTCAGGTCACTTATTCAAAACTGGCATTTTTTCCCCCTTCTTTCTTACTCCTTCTCCCTAACAATAGGGGAAATTGTCAGGACAAACATTTTCCTGTCCCAGGGAAATCTATCATGTCTTTCAATGCTCCCAAGAATAAAGAAACCAAATATGGGAACTGGAGCAAGGGCTCTCTCAAGGACACCAGCTGGACTTTAATTAATTATGTCTACTGATAATATTTGGATCCCTGCCCCTGTGTTCCTCTTTTAAAAGCACTGTGTTCCTCTTGGCAGTTAGAATCACAGGCTTTGAGACCTGAGTCTTTTGCACTTCTCTTTCATTTTTCTCAAAACCTTGTCCTAGTTTTTGAATCAGCACTTGGAACAAGGACCAAGCTTTTAGTATCACTCCTGCAGACTGTGTATGAGAACTCCCCTTTTTGTGTGTCCTCAGTTGGAAACTTTATTTTGCCACTCTGATGGATGTGAAATGGTTTCTTTCTAATTTCTAGTATGCAGTCCTCTTTTTGTATTTTTGTTTTTAATTTTTTTAGTTGACATAACACCTTTATTTTATTTATCTGTTTTTATGTGTTTCTGAGGTTTGAACCCAGTGCCTCATCCGTGTGAGGCAAGCACTCTACCACTGAGCCATAGTCCAGTCCTGCAGTCTTCTTCATCTGTGAATTTTCTCTATTTTTTGCCCATTTATTTATTAAATTATTTGTTTTCTTATTGATTTATGGATGTTATTTATATATTCAGAATACTAAGTCTTTTAAATTTTTGTTTACAGTTATTTTTGAGATGTGTTTTTTGTAGCTACATGTGACAATTTCCTTTCTGTTTTAAATTCTTTGTATTTTAAGAAAACCCTCTCACCTGAGGTTATGAAGTCTTTTTCTGTATCAAAAAGTTTTAAATTTTATTTTTCATATTCATTTATTTATTAAAATTTTTTTTTTAGTTGTAGAGGGACACGATACCTTTATTTAATTAATAAAGGTATGAAACCAAGGGCCTCACACATGCAAGGTAAGCACTCTATCACTGAGCCACTATTTTTCATACTTAAGTCTATAGTCTACCTGAATTTTTTTTTTTAATATTATGGGAGGTAGGATTCCAGTATAATATCTCTATCAATTAGATTTGCCGGGTAACTGACTATCCAAAACTTAGGGGCTTAAAACAACTACCATTTATATAACTTACATTCCTGTGAGGCTGGGCTCAGCTGGCTTACTTCTGGGTCTGTGGGAAGTTGCCTGTAAATCGCTCTGCTACTAGGGGTTGATTAACTGGGAGGTTGTCCTCCTGGGCATCTGTCATATCTGCCATGTATCCCTCATCATCCAGCTACCTGGATTTCTTCATATGATGTCAGCAGAATGCAAAAAGGAACAAGCCCCATTGTGTAAGAGTCTGTATGTCATGTGTGGTAGCATCCCATTAGCCATGGCAGTTTCATGACTGATCTCAGACTCAGAGTTAAGGCATTAAAATTATATGAGAAGGAGCTGGGGTCGTAGCTCGGTGGTAGAGCACTTGCCTAGCAGTGCTGGGTTCGATCCTCAGCACCACATAAAAATGAATAAAATAAAGGTATTATGTCCATCTATAACTAAAGATATATATATATATATCTGTCTCTTATACACATC
>NW_026000457.1:0-2505 GCF_001458135.2 Marmota marmota marmota | reverse complement strand
TTTCCTAGCCTGTATGAGGCCCTAGGTTCCTTCCCCAGCACTACAAAACAAACAACAAGCAAACAAACAGAAAGCTTTATTGATCAAAATATGTTAAGATGTTCAGTTATTAGTTACCAGAATATGTCTTCAGATTGATCAATTTCTTCAAGGTGGAGCTTTATACAGAGACTTTTTTAGCCATTAGAAGAATCCAAGAATTTAAAAATGTTATTTGTACAGTGATGCATAACGGATGTTGGATTTTACATCAGTGGATTTTTCTTTGTAATCAGTAGTCTGAATATGTGTTCTCTGATAATTTAAGCATTTCTTGTGCCACATGAGTGTGTGATACTGTGGGCAAGCATCATCCTAATCTGAGGGAGGCCACTTTCTACACCTTCACAGCCACACAGTGCCCCGCTGTTTCCCTCCGTGGTGAAACTTTCAGGCAGATAAAATCTATTCAACCATAATTTCAGATTCTGCTGTCTGGTAGAGAAGCAGCTACCAATGCATATAAAAGCATTTGTTGATCATTTTTGAAATGCACATGTAAAAATTAAGAGCTCCTTACATAAGTTGTGTTACCTTTCCAAAAAATCAGCATCTCAGAATTCCTTGATTAGAAAAAATTGCTTAATTCACTGAAGATTTTGTCATTTTATGTATGAATATCTCGAATGTATTCCTAAGAACATGAAATTACTGTATTTGATTTCATAAAATGCAAGCATATTGAATATCTTAAAACTTCATGTACTTTAGAGTTTATACATCCATATAAGACATTTTGCAACACAAATTGAAAGTGAATGAATAGTCAACAAAGCATTAGAACCCAAACTCTGTTTATGAAGTTCACCGTCTTTGAGATTTCAGCCCATTTTAGCTACTCAATAAATACTACAAATATTGTGAACAGTAGAATGAATAGAAGAACCTGGAGCTCTTTTTAAGGTATGTGCTTGGATTTCGGGCAGTCTGAAGCCACATTGATCGGGTCTGCTTGGAGACTGCACAAAGGGAGGATGTGGGGCTATGCTGATTCCACAAATCATTTTAATGGACAATGTGGTGTTCAGAGCCTAAAACAATGTTACAACACAGTGTAAAGTTGTGCATTTGCTCTTTAAGACACCAGATTTCAGATGGGCTGCTGGGCTAAGGATGCCCAACCATGACATCTGCAATCCACAAGAGAGTTCTGTACAAGCTCAACCTTGCTGTGTACATTATTTATTTAGCAAAACACAATGTTTTTCTGAAGTTAAATTTTCCTAAAACTCTCTCATATTCAGGGAGGCAATTTGGTGTAAATTTCATAAGACAAAATGTGCTCTGGGAGGAACTCTGATAAACTATAAGTTTGGTGCTCATGGAAACAGAGATCCATACCTATGTACCCATAACCTGTCAATCAGTACACACACAGGATAAACATCACACACTGAGCTTACCCTAAGACAGTGCTACATGATCACACTGATAGAGTGGAAGCATTTTTCACATTTCCTTAATAACTTTACTGCTATATTTAGAAGAATAAACATATTACAATAGAATGTTAGGTTGACATATTAGTTAACAGAGTGAGCATGTATTTTACACACAGAGATCTAAGGAGCTAATTTGATTTGAAAAACAAATGTGGCTCAGTATTTGTATTCCAATTAGAGGAGGCAGGTTATACCTGCCACTTATAAACTTCCAAAGATCAGTGCTTTCTTATTCCCAGTACTCTCAGCATGGAACCTATAATCTTACTCAGTTTTGCCAATTTTATGGGAGGGCCTTAGATTGGGGCCCAAAGAGCACTCTGCAGATCTTTATGTGACAAGATGAAAGATGATAAAAATCAATTCCTATGCCCTAAAGAGGTAACTACCAGCCCTGGAATTCACCAGAACTCAGTTGCCACACAGCAACTTAAATGAGGATCCAGTGCTATTAACAAGGTCATGGGGTTTATTGTGAAAAAATATGATACCCTATTTTTTGAAAATAGCAAAAATAAAATATCACAAATGTGTTCACAAAGGGAAGAATTAGAAAGAACTTAAAAGGGTGAATTATTTTGCTTTTGTCATTGTGGAGTATTTACTGATATCTTCTGCTACTGTGGACAAAACATAAAATGCCCTTTCCTCATGTTCTTGGGTTTTGGATGCATTTAACTATGCATCTGTATATTTTCCAGGGTAGATTTTTAGATACTTTCAAACCCTCATATAACCTTTGAGAAAATGGGGTTATTAATGTTAAAAGGGAATGAAGCTAGCAATTCTTAATGGACTTTCACATGTCACTATCTTCAGAAACTATGCCTTATTTAATATTCATGTTATCCCTGTGAGGAAGATATCATCACCCCAAGGTACAGATGGGGTGCTGACTCCTTGCAACCTGTCCAAGTCCCCCCAAGGTCAAATGGCGGCACCCAGACTTAACCCTAGAACCTAAAAGGCAAAGTGCAGTGCTTTAGCTTTTAAAGAATCTTCTCAGAAACTCTACAAAAAATAT
>NW_026000456.1:0-2505 GCF_001458135.2 Marmota marmota marmota | reverse complement strand
CCGTCCGGTCCTGGGAACTTACTGGTGCACCACCCTGACTGCTGAAAGTTCTGGATCCTGGGTTCGAGGAATATGTTCCCCGTGCGGGCCACCAACTGTCGCGACCCCTCGCCGGCAAGGGAAAACACGACACAGGATTCTTCTTTCAGCAGTTTATTCAGGCCTTGAGTCATGTATCATCTTCTAGCGCCCGCCCCCGACACACCCAAGCACAGCTTAATAAAGCCCCCCGCATCCCAATCCCAAGCCGCCACGTGGATCTCTCTCATAGGGTGATAAGGGATTGCACGCCAACTCTCCATAAAAGGAGTTGTTTATCACAGGCCACAGTGGAAGCCGGCGCCATCTTCTAATGGCGGCCACGGTCTATAAGAATGGCTTACCACAAGTATCTTTTGGGATTGGGTCACTAGCTTTTAAAACTGTTTTAGTGTGATTCTGCCCAAATGTTAATGAGTCAAATGTAACAATTTTCTATATTTATTGTTTATTTTATTTTGTTTTTTGGTATAGGCAACTGACCTAGGAACACTCTACCACTGACTATATTCTCAGCCCTTTTTATTTTTTGTTTTGAAACAGGGTGTCATTAAGTTGCCCAGATTGGCCTCAAACTAGAAATCCTCCTGCCTCAGTCTCTTGAGTCACTGGAATTACAGGCATGCATCACCACACCAGCTGCAACAATTCCTTTTTAACCTTTTCATTGTTCATTCTTTGCCACATTCATGTGTAGAAAGTTTTGGAAAGTTAGATTTTTGGGAAAACTTAAAAAGATTGTGGAAACCAAGGCCTGTTCTTCCATACTTCACCAGGAAATCTGTGATACCCTAGATTAAGAACAAAAACCTTAGGATACTATTTCTGAAGGCTATTGAACTCCTTTAGATAAATCCAGAGTAGGAGAAATCTTGGATCTATGTACCTTTTTGTGTCCATGGTAACTAAGGATACATCATTGGAAAGAGTCAGGGTACTACTTCCTTTTTCATTTGACTCTTGGTTCTTTTGTTCTAAGTTTCTATTTTCTGTAAAGCTGGCTTGAGGTCAGCATAATGGATTAAAACAACAACAACAACGAAAAGCCTATCAGTGCAGAGGCTAGGAATCTCCAATTTCCTTCACCCAGATATGTTCCTGGAGACTTGGACCTATCACCAAATACTCAAGATATAAAGGATAAATTCCACCAATGGGACAATGATCCTCTGAAGTATGGAATCATCATCAGAGACATTGGAAGGGACACCTGAGAGTCCTGTGGTTGAGGCTTTACAAGATCCTGTTGTGCCTTTAGTCTGCAGAAGAAAGCTAGACCCATTTCCCCAAAGCATAAGTACCCTAAGAAGATAATAAGGACAAAGAGAATAAAAAATGAGGAAGTGGGGGGCCCACTGCCCTCTTCCTGACCCAAATTGTTCTAATACCTTTAGTACCTCCACAAGTGAAGATGAGACTATAGGTTAAAAAGCTGACCTACTTAGTGCCCAGGAAGATGGTCCTGATAGATTTCAGAGTCACAGGATGAGGGTGCCTGTTTTGCCTCAGGAATGTTGGATCCAGGTCTGAGGCCCAGGAGACTAGGTCCTCTTTTCTTGTAGTGTTGTTCTTGGTGTAACCACCACTTTGCTTTGGTCCATTCCTAATCTGTGTTTGCCAGACCTTCTCAAGGTCTAGGAGAAAGGGCAGGAGAAAGGGCAGCACAACCAAGCTAAGGGCAGGAGGTCTGACCTGCTCAGGGGTTTGTGCAAAACCAAAGTGCAAACTCACCAAAGCTGGTAGGAAGTTCAAGTTTAATTTCATACTTTTCTCTGAATGTTGCTTTTCCCATTAGTTGAGTACTTGTCTGTCAAAGAGATAGAGAGCTGCTTTTATGCTGAGATCCTCAAGCCTAAAGAAGTATGAGATCTTCAACTCCAACGAAGTAAGAGATCCTTAAGTCTAAAGAAGTAAAAAGAGTAAATTTGAGGCTTTTTTTTTTTTTGTACTGAGGATTGAACCCAGAGGTGTTTTACCACTGAACCACATCCCTAGTCTCATGAGTTGTTTAGGGTTTCCCTATGCTGCTGAGACTGGTCTTGAATTTGTGATCCTCCTCTATTGCATTTAACTTTCCCTAGTATCTCTTGATATTGACAACCAAAAGGAGAATGACTCTTCAGGTACAGCTCCTTTTTTTAAAATTTTTATTTTATTTTATTTTTTTAACTTTTGGCTAGAAAGGCAATTGAATTCTTCATCTTCAGTGCTCTTTCTGAATTCTTCCACTTTCAACTTGATTTGGATAAGCCTCAGGGTATGGTAGCAGCAACTATTCATGGACAAGTTATAAAGATTACCTCCATCTTTAGCTAATGTTTGGTTGGTAACCTTTTTTGTCATTTCTTAGTAGGGTACCTGTCCCTTCTGAAATGTGTCTTGGGGTTCTCTAGCCATATGTGTTAGAAAGTTATATAAGATGGTGGTGCTTCCTTGTCAGTCTTTAGTCCAACTCTCACAGAACTC
>NW_026000455.1:0-2505 GCF_001458135.2 Marmota marmota marmota | reverse complement strand
TAAGCGAAGTTAGCCAATCCCTAAAAAACAAATGCCGAATGTCTTCTCTGAAAAAAGGGAGGTGACTCAAAACAGAGTAGGAAGGATGAGCATGAGAAGAAGATTACCATGAGGTGGGAGGGAAAGAGAGGGAGAAGGGGAATTGCACGGAAGACGGAAGGAGACCCTCATGGGCTCACAAAATACATATACGATGGTGTGAGGGGGAAGGGAAGAAAGAGAGAGAGAGAGAGAGAGAGAGAGAGAGATAAGTGTCACAGTAGAATGGGTAGAGAATAGTGATGGGAGGGGAGGGAAAGGGAGGGGAGGATAGGGAGGGCAGCAGAATACAACTGACACTAGGATTTCTGTATGTATACACATGGATGTATAAACAATGTGATCCTGCAATTTGTACACGTAGAAAAATGAGAATTCATACCCTATATGAATCAAATGTATGATATGTCAAGATCATTATATTGTCTTGAGCAACTAATAAAAAAAAATTAAAAAAATACAATCCTTTTTGTGTCATTTGATATTCTCATATTTAGGTTGTCTGTGTGTAAAAGAAAAAGAAATATTAACTAATAAGAGATTTGCCTTGCCAAGTAATATTTACTCACAGAGTGTTTCATGATAGCTCTGTATTCACAGTTCATGGATATCAATACTGAGGGCTAGATGATTTTCTTCCTCCCCTCTTGTAAGTAAAGTATAAAACCTGCAACTACAAGCATTGTGATCATTATGAAAGGATTAGGATGACAGAGGGGATGTAAATATAGGTGAATACCAATGGATTTCCTTTATGAAAAACTTTCTTGAAGTCCCACCTAATGTTTTCCGCATGTGTATCTTTAACATGGAATTGTCATAGGGATATGCCTTAAAGCAATTGAGGACTGGTAATTATTTTAATCTTTGACTGGAAACAATAGCTCCCAGATAAAATTAAACTTCATATGAGAAAAAAAGATTACATTTAGTTTTTTTTATATGAAGAACAATGCTATGATAACATGCATGTAAATTTATGTTTTCACACATGTTTATATAGTAGCATAAATACAGGACAGTAAATAAGACAATTAAATAGTTTATTGCCTAAATCTTAATCATTTTAGAATAAAAAAGCTACTAATTATTATGCAAGCATAGTAGGAAAATGCTGAGACTATTCTATGCATAACTGAGTTTTAGGATCATCCTAGTCATATATTATATGCCTCTTCAAACTGTCTAACCATTGCTTCATAGCAAATTAATATCAATCTAGCATGAAATCAACAAAGTTTGAGAGTTTCTTTGACTGCCATTGTAGCTAAATCTTTTTTTTTGTACCAGGGATTGAGCTTAGGGGCACTTTACCACTGAGCCACACACCCATCCCTTTTTAAGTTTTATTTTAAAACAGGGTCTCTCTCTAAGTTGTGTAGGGTCTTGCTAAGTTGCTGAGTTTGTTCTTAAAAATTATGATACTCCTGCTTCAGCCTTCTGAGAAGCTGGGATTACAGATGTGTGCCACCATGCTCAGTCTCATGGGATATCTTCAATTTCTTTCTTAATTGTTATTGTAGAATTACTTCAAATCCTTACTTAGGTCTTTTCTACATATTTTGTTGCTAATGTGAATGGAATTTGTTTCTTGATTTCATCTTGGTGAGTTCATTATTGGTCTGAAGAAACTCTACAGATTTCTGCATTTTGATTTTGCATCTTGCTAATTTACTAAACTTATCTGTGATCTAAATGTCTTTTGAATTTTCTATGCATTTAATCATATCAGAAGTGCATAACTTGACTTCCTCCTTTCCTATTTGTATTTATTTTTTTCTTGCCTAATTATTCTGGATAAAATTTCTAGCACTATGTTGAATAATACTGATAAGAGTGAAAACCCTTGCCTTGCTCCTGATCTTAAAGAAAATAATTTTGGTTTTCCCTCATTTATTATGATCCTAGATATGTGTTTGTCATATGTAGCTTTATTACATTGATGTATGATTATTCTATACTTAATAACATCATGAAGGGATGTTACAATTTTCTAAATGGATTGTTCTGCATCTAATAAGATGATCACATTATTTCTATCCTTAATTCTGTTTATGTGCTGTGTTGTTTATTGATTTGCATACGTCAAATTATCCTTGTAATGAAAACAACTTGAATCTATATCAATCTTGTATGTAGGTCATGGTGTCATAAAAATCTTTGCTAGGAATGAGTGGCAGGTTCCAAACAATAAACCACCCACATATTTGGATATCACACAAAATCACACAGGACCATTTTCACACCCAGGCTCCAATAGCAGATCTCTTGAACTGCCAGTTTTAAATAAAGCACATTCTGTTTCACTTCTCATCTCAGTCCCCATATCCCACTACATAGTATTCTTAGTGTATTTGTTTCAGAATCACTTTCCTGAACCAAAACTGTCTTTTTGGGTGGCTGCACATTGTGTCAATTCACAGAAGAGGCAGTGGGTCTTGGAGATGGAAAAATGCAGTTTCTGAT
>NW_026000454.1:0-2505 GCF_001458135.2 Marmota marmota marmota | reverse complement strand
AAAAAAAAAAAATTATGTAACATTCCAGCAGGCACTAAAAGAAACAATTTTCTAAACAATTTACATTATCCTGAACAGAATTATTAAATATAATGAAAAAGAAAGGTGAAATAAACAAACAGATCTGTTAACTTCCTTATTTGTTCACATTTTAAAACAATCCTCAACAGCTGTTTACCTAATTTAAATTAAACCATTTAAATCACGTGAATAAAAAAAATATTTGGATCCATTTTTTCATGAGTGCTCCTTATATATGATATATGGACATATGCACATACAGACATACAACACAAAACACAAGTGAGCACACATAACAGATAAGACAATAGTAAAGGCCTTGTAGCTTTACACAGGTGAAATCTCCATTGCAATGCTTAAAAATTCCACAGTCAAAAAAATAGAACTGATCAGAAGAACATTAACCTAGGTCTGTATGAGCTCACAAAATAAAAAAGAACTTCATGATGTGGGAAAAGGCAATAAAAAAATAGATATTGAAAAAAATCATCCTGGTTTCATTAGCCTCCAGGTGTGGAAGAACTACTGTCACAGATGTAAGGATAGCCAAACTGGAGTTCTGGATATCAGCTGTTATGGATTTGAGCCAATTTATCTTCTTTTTGGTCTGTAGAAATTGCTTTAGTTAATCTGTCTGGAATCCAAATCAGCTGCTGTTTTCCCTGTGGAAACACAAAAACAGACCTCCGACTCCAGACAATCACTGGGTCAGGACATTTCCATTGTCCTGTTAGAATATCCTTCCAAAGTACCTTGGGCTTATGTACATTTTTTGGACACATGTGCCTTTCCACAGCACTAAGCCCTAATGAATCCAAATTTAAAAAGTTTAGAGTAAAAAGGGTTATTCTAAGTTTATCTTTGGGAGATATATACCCTTACCCAATTCCCTCTTTTTGCTTTAATAAGTACACTTTAATACTTTGATGAGCTCTTTCAACTATGCCTTGTCCCTGTGGATTGTATAGGATTCCTGTTATATGAGTAATGCCAAATGATGAGCAAAATTGTTTAAAAGAGGTAGAAGTATAACCAGGGGCATTATCTGTTTTTAACTGTTTTGGAACGCCCACAGTGGCAAAATTTTGTCAGCAATGAGCTATAATATCTTTAGTTTTTTCTCCGGCATGAAGGGAGCCCATCAAAAATCTGGAAGAAGTATCAACTGCAACATGCAAATATTTTAATTTTCCAAATTCTGGCAAGTGTGTGATGTCCATCTGCCAAATATGGTTAGTTATCAGTCCTCTAGGATTGACTCCAAGATTAACTTGTGGCAAAAAGGTCACACAATTTTGACATTGTTTTAATTTATTATTTGTCTAGCTTGTTCCTTATTTATTTTAAAATGCTTTTCTAAAGTATTAGCATTGACATGAAAACTTTTGTGAAAAATTGTAGCTTCTTCTAGTGTATTAAAAATATGTATGTCATGTATAGTTTTATCTGCTAAATCATTGCCCAAACTAAGGGCTCCAAGGCAATCCTGTGTGTGCCATGATATGTCCTATCAAGAATGGATCTTTTCTGTCCCAGATTAGACTTTGTATAGTGGAAAACAAAGAGAAAATAGTAGAGGAAGGGGAAATACTACCAGCATCTTCAAGGGATACTATAGCATTAACTATATATTGACTATCAGAAAATAAATTAAATACAGAATCTTTAAACATCACAAAAGCTTGTAATACTGCATTAAGCTCTACCTTTTGAGCTGATTGTTTGGGTACTAAAAATGTAAAAGTTTGATCAGGGGTAACTAATGCTGCTGTACCATTATTTGACCCATCAGTGAATATATTTGGAGCATTCATGATAGATGTTTTTCTGTTCATTTTGGAAAAACTACAAGATGCAAAGACCAAAAAGACAACAAAGGATTAGATGGTAAGTGATAATCAAATGAAACATTAGATTTACACATGATTATTACCCAAGTATTTAACTCACTAGCTAACACATCAATTTGATCCATTGTATATGGAGTAATAATTTTATTGGGAGAAATTCCAAACACTCCCTTTGCTGCTTTTATTCCTTTGAGTATTAATTGTCCTACAGCCCTCAGGATACCTAGTGAGAATAGTGTTAGGAGAATAAGATAAATATATCCATAATAATGGACCTTCTTGCCAAAATGCTCCTGTAGGAATATTTTTAGTTGGTGGTACAATAAATATTAAATGCAAAGTTAAATCATTTCTATCCAAATACATATTTTCCATATATGTTTCAATAATTTTAATGTCTTTCTTGATTCAGGCATTAACATTTGGGGTGAATTTGGATCTGATGGACCTTTTAGGATATCAAATAAAGGTCCCAACTCTTTTTTTTAGGTATGCCTAGATAAGGCCTTATCCAATTTATGTCTCCTAATATCTTTTGAAAGTCATTAGGTGATTTGAGTTGATCTACTCATATTTGAATTTTTGGTGGACGGACCATGGTTGGGGATAATAGAACTCCTAAATAATTAATTGG
>NW_026000453.1:0-10385 GCF_001458135.2 Marmota marmota marmota | reverse complement strand
GCTAGGTTTAAGGCTAGGATTAAGGTTAGGATTAGGTCTAGGGTTAGTTTTAGAGTGAGGGATAGGTCTAAGTTTACATTTAGGGTAAGAGTTAGGCTTCAATTTATGTTTAGGAGTAAGGCTAGGGTTAGGATTAGGGGTAGGTCTAAAGTTAGGTTTAGGGTAGGCTTAGGGCTAGGTTTAGGCCTAGGATTTGCTCTAGGTTTTTTTTTTGTTGTTGTTTGTTTGTTTGTTAGTTTTGTTTTTTTTTTTTAGGTTAAGGTGAAAGGATAGGGCTATGGATAATGTAAGAGCTAGGGTTATGATTAGGGCTAGTTGTAGGGTTAGGGTTATAGCTAGGTCTAGTATTAAGTTTATATTTTCAGTTAGGGTCAGGTTTAGAGGTAGATTTACTGTTAAAGGCAGGGTCAGTGTTTGGGTTAGAGTTAGAATTAGGTTTAGAGCCAGAATTAGGACTATGTCTACGAGTAGATTTAGTGTTTGCACTAGGTTAAGGGTTATTGTTAGGGTTAGGTTTTTTTGTTTTGTTTTGTTTTGTTTTGTTTTGTTTTTAGGTCTAGGGCTAGAGTTAAGGCTAGATTTAGAATTAGGTTTAGGTCTAGAGTTAGAGTTAGGGTTTGATCTACATTTAGGGTCAGGTTTAGACCTAGGGTTAGCGTTAGGTTCAGAATAAGGGTCAAGGTTAGCATTAGGTTTTCGGATAGATTTAGAGCTAGAGTGAGGTCTACAGTTAGGACTATTAATGGGGTTAGGTTTAGGGTTAGTGTAATGGGTGGGTTTAGAACTAGTTTTAAGGCTAAGGTTAAGGTTAGAATTAGGGCTAGGTTTAGCTTCAGAGTTAGGGATAGGTCTAAGTTTATATTTAGGGTAAGTATTAGGCTTTGAGCTAGGGTTAGGACTAAGGCTAGGGTTAGGATTAGGGTTAGGACTAGGGTTAGGGCTAGGGTTATGTTTAGGGCTAGGTTTAGGCCTAGGATTCGCTCTACATTTTGTTTTAGGTTAAGGCATAAGGTTAAGGCTATGGGTAATGTAAGAGCTAGGGTTATAATTAGGGCTAGTTGTAGGGTTAGGGTTATAGCTAGGTGTAGAGTTAGGTTTAGTTTTTCATTTAGGGTCAGGTTTAGAGATAGGTTTAGTGTTAAAGGGAGGGTCAGTGTTCATCAGAGATAGAGTTAAGGTTAAAGCCAGAATTAGGATTAGGTTTATGTCTAGGATTAGGTTTAGTCTTTGCTTTAGGTTAAGGGTTATTGTTATGGCTAGGGCTACGTTATTTTCTTAGGTCTAGGGCTAGAGTTAAGGCTAGATTTAGGATTATGTTTAGGTCTAGGGCTTGTGTTAGGGTTAGGCTTAGGTGTAAGTATTGGTAGGGCTAGTGTTAGGGTTTGTTCTAGGTTTAGGGTCAGGTTTAAACCTTGGGGTTGTGTTATGGTCAGAATAAGGGTCAGGGTAAGGGTTAGGATTAGGGTTTGGGATAGGGTTAAAGCTAGAATGAGGGCAAGGTTTAGGACTATTAATTGACTTGGGGTTTTGTTAGCCTTAGGATTAGGGATAGGCCTAGGATTACCATTAGGGTTAGCATTTTGCTTACAGTTAGAAATAGGGTTAGAGCTAGTGTTAGGGGTAGCATTTGGGGTAGGGTTAAAGCTAGGTTTAGGGCTCAGTTAGGGATAGATTTTCTGTTAGGTTTAGGGCTAAGATTAGGGCAATGGCTAATGTAAGAACGAGGGTTAAAATTAGGGTTTTATTTAGGGTTCATTTTAGGGGTTAGACCTCTAGTGTTAGGGTTAGTTTTAAGGTTATGTTGATATTTAGAGCTAGGATTATTATTAGAATAGGAGTTAGGGTCAGAGTTAGTTTTAGAGTTAGGAATAGGACTCAAATAAGTGCAAGGGTTACTGTTAGGATTCAGTTTAAGGTTAGAGTTGTGTTTGGAGCCTGGGTGAGTGTGAGGATATGAGTCGTGGTCAGGGTTATTTTAAGGTTATGTTTAAGACTCCAATTAGGGCTACGGTTAGGTCTAGTTATGGTGTTATGGTTTGGTTTAAGTTAAGGTTTAGGGTTAGGGCTACTGCTCAGTTTTGTTTTAGTCCTAGGATTAGGGTTAAGGCTACTTTTGTGATTAGCATTAAGGTGAGGTCTAGTTATAGTATTAGGCTTAGGCTTAGTGTTAGGTTTATATTTAGAGTCAGGATTAGATTTAGAGTTAGGGCTAGGACTAAGGATAGGGCAAGGGTTAGCACTAGGGTTAGGGTTATGGTAAGGAATAGGGTTAGATCTAGGGATAAGGTTAGTGTAAAAATTAGAATTAGTCTTAGGGCTAGGGTTAGGTTTAGTGTTAGAAATATAGATAAAAATTAGTGGTAGGATTAGGGCTAGGATTAGTGTTCAGCTTAGGCCTATCATTAAGGTTAGGGTTAGGTTTAGGGTTAAGTTTAGGATAAGGGATAGTGTTGTAGCTAGGTTTAGAGGTAGGTTGGGTGTTAGAGTTAAGGTTTGGGGTAGGGCTAGTGTTAAGGTTATGATTACGGATAGGTAAGAGCTACGATGAGGGCTAGTGTTTGTTTTAGTGTTATGGCTAGGATTAGGTCTAGGGCTAACATCAGGTCTAGGGTTATGGTTCAAGATAATTTTAGGGTTAGGTTTATGGCTACGTCTAGTGTAAGTGTTAGGTTTAGAGTAAGGTCAAGTTTTGAGATAGGGGAATTAGGGTCAGGGTTAGGCTTTGGTTTAGGTTAGGATTTAGGTTTAGGGCTCAAACTAGCATTAGGGTTATGGTTAGGATAATAATAGTGTTTGGTTTAGGGATCAGGTTAGGTTTAGGGTAATTCATAGAGTTTGGTTTAGCGATAGGGTTAGGGTTAGGCCTAGGGTTAGCATTTAGGTAAGAGTTATATTTAGGGTAATAGATAGGGTTAGAGCTAAGTTTAGAGCTAGGGTTATGGTTAGGAATAGGTCTTGAGTTAGGGTTAGTGTTAGTGTTAGAACTGGAGTTAGGTTTAGGGTTATGTTTAGTGTAAGGGTTAGGTATTGAGCTAGGGTTAGGGCTAGTGTGTGGGTTAAGTTTAGGCTTAGCTCTAGGGATAGGATTATTGTAGTTTTATGGTTAGGGTTAGGGTTAGGGTTATCATTAAGTTTAGGTTTCGAGTAATGAATATAGATAGACATAGGATTAGGGATAGGGTTATATTTTGGTTTAAGTTAGGGTTAGGGCTATCGTTATGTTTACATTTATGGTAAGGGTTAGGGTTTGAGTTAGTGTCAGGACTATGGCCAGTATTACATTTAGGGTTATGTCTGGGGGTAGTTTTCCAGTTAGGGTTAGTGTTAGTGTTAGGGTTCGGGCTAGGATTATCAATAGGTTTAGTGTTAGGGTTAGGGTAATGGGTAGGTTTAGAGCTAGGTTTAGGGATAATGTTAGGGTTAGGGCTAAGGTTAGGGTTAGAGTTAGGAATAGGTCTAGGTCTATGTTTAGGGTAAGGGTTAGGCTTTGAACTATTGTTAGCATTAGGTTTAGGGTTTGGGTTAGGGTTTAGCTAGTTTTAGGTCTTGGAATAGAGCTAGTTTTGGAGTTAGAGTAAAGGCTAAGGTTAGGGAAATGGCTAATATAAGAACTATGGTTACAATTGTGGTTAGTTTTAGGGTTAGGCGTAGGGGTATTTCTAGTGTTATGGTTAGGGTAATATTTATAGCTATGGTTAGTGTTAGAATATGAGTCATGGTCAAGGTTAGTTTTAGGGTTAGGTTTAAGACTCGAATTAGGGATAGGTTTATGTTTAGGGTTTGGTTTAAATTTAGAGTTGTGTAGAGATAGGGTGAATGTTAGGATATGAGTCAGAATCAGTGTTATTTTTAAGGTTAGAATTAGGACTCGAATTAGGGCTAGGGTTTGGTCTAGGTGTAGTGTTAGAATTTGGTTTAAGTTCAGGTTTAGGTTTTGGCCTCTTGCTTGGTTTTGTTTTAGTGCTACGGTTAGGGTTAGGACTAGTTTTACAATTAGCATTAGGGTTAGGACTAAGGCTAGGTTTAAGGTTAGGATTAGGTCTGGGTTTTGTGTTAGGTTTAGTGCAAGAATTAGGGCATGGCTAATATCCGGTCTATGGTTACATTTAGGGATAGTTTTAGGGTTAGGTTTAGATAAAGGGTCTGGTTTAGAGCTAGGAATATTATTAGAGTGAGGGTCAGGTTTGGGGTGTGGGTTAGGTTAAGGTTTAGGTTAAGGGCTCAAATTAACATTAAGGTTATAGTTAGGGTTAGGGTAATGGATAGGGGTTAGGATTAAGGTTCAGGTTAGGTTTAGGGTAATGGATATGTTTAGGTTTTGCGATAGGTTTAGGGTTAGGCCGAGGGTTAGCATTAGGTTTAAGGTTATCATTAAGGGTAATTTATAGAGTTAGAGCTAGTGTTAGGGCTAGGGTTATGAATAAGATTAGGGCTAGAGTTAGGGTTAGGTTCAAGGTTAGGGCTAGGTTTAGGGTTAGGATTAGAATAAGGGTACGGTTAAGTGTTTGAGCTAGGGTTAGTTCTAGGGCTAGGGTTAGGGTTAGGGTTATGGTTATGATTAGTGTTAGAGTTAGGCTAGGGTTAACATTACTTTTTAGGGTAATTGATAGAGTTAAGTGTCAGGTTAGAGTTAGGGTTAGTTTTAGGGTTAGGTAAGGGTTAGGTTTAGGATAAGGGTTAGGATTTGAGCTACGGTTTGGGTTATGTTTGGGGTCAGGTTTCTGGTTAGTTCTATGGTTAGGTTTATGTTTAGGGTTAGTGTGGGTTTAGGTTTAGGTCTAGGTTTATCATTAGGGTTAGGGTTAGGGTATTGTTTAGGGTTCAATCTAGTTTTAGGGCTAGCATTAAATTTAGGATTAGGGCTAGGTTTAGGGTTAGAATTAGGCCTTGGGTTAGAGTTATGGTTAGGTTAAGGGTAAAGAATAGGGATCAAGCAAAGGTTATGGCTAGTGTGAGTGTTAGGTTAAAGTCAGGGCTAGGGTAGGGTTAAGGTTAGGGATAGGGCTAGGGTTAGCATTAGGTTTAGGGTTATTGTTAGGGTGATGGATAGAGTTAGAGCTAGGGTTATGGTGACCTTTAGGGTTTGGGCTAGGGTTAAGTATAGGATTTGAGCTTGGATTAGGGCTAGGGCGAAGGTTATGGTTAGCATTAGGGCTAGGGCGAAGGTTATGGTTAGGGTTAGGGCTAGGTTTAACTTTAGGGTTATGCTTAGGGTTAGATTTAGGGCTACAATTAGGGCTAGGTTTTGTGTGATGTTTAGGGCTAGTGTTAGGTTTATGGGTAATCTAAGAGCTAGGGTTATGGTTATGGCTAGTTTTAGGGTTAGTCTAGTGTTAGGGTTAATTTTGAGGTTAGGATAATATTTAGAGTTAGGGTTTGTGTTACGGTAAGTGTCAGTGTTCGAGTTAGGGTTAGTTTTTGGTTTATGTCCAGAATTAGGACTAGGGTTAAGTCTAGGGTGAGTTAGTGTTTGGGTTTGGTTAAGGGTTATTGTTAGTTTGAGGGCTAGAGTTATGGCTATATTTAGAATTAGATTTAGGTCTAGGGCAAGTGTTAGTGTAGATTTAGGTATAGGTTTACCAGTAGGGGTAGTGTTAGTTTTCAGTTGAGGTGTAGGGTCAGGTTTAAACCAAGGATTAGTGTTAGGGTCAGAATAAGGTTCATGGTTAGGGTTAGAGTTGGGTTAAGTTTATAGCTAGAATGAGGGCTAGGGTAAGAAGTAGTAATAGAGTTAGGTTTTGGGGTAGACTAAACATTAGGGTTAGGACTAGGGTAGCAATAGGGTAAAGGTTTGACTTAGTGTAAGGGATAGGGTTAGAGCTAGGGCTAGAGCTAGGGATAGGGCGAGGCTTAGGGCTAGGGTTAGGGTCAGAGTTAGGATTAAGTCTAAGTTTAGGGCTAGAATTAGGGCTAGGTTTTGTGTTAGGGTCAGGGCTAGCATTAGGGCTAGGGCTAATGTCAGGTGTAGGCTTAGATTTAGGGATAGATTTAGGGGTATGATTATGGCTAGGTATAGTGTAAGGGTTAGGTTAAGTTTTAGGGTATGATTTAGAGATAGGGATATTATTAGGGACAGATTCAGGGCTATGGTTTGAGTTAGGTTAGTGATTAAGTTTAGGGCTCAAATTAGCTTTAGTTTTACGGTTAGTGTTATGGATATTGTTAAGTTTAGGGTTCAGGTTAGGTTTTGGTTAATAGATAGGTTTAGGGTTAGGAATAGGTTTAGGGTTATCCTAAGGTTATCATTAGGGTATGGTTAGGGTAATGGATAGGGTTGCCGCTAGGGTTAGAGATAGGGTTACAGTTAGGATTAGGGGTAGAGTAAGGTTTAGGGTTAGGGCAAGTTTTGAGGTTAGGGTTAGGTTTAGGGTAAGGGTTAGGGCTAGTGTTAGGATTAGGGTTACGGTTAAAGGTAGTGTTAAGTCTCTGATTAGTGCTAGTTTTGGGTTAAATGAGGGCTAGGATTCGGTTTAGGGTCTGTGTTAGGGTTAGGCCTAGTGTTAGGTTTAGTTTTTGGGATAGGGTTAGGTTTAGGGGAAGGGATAAATTTATAGATAGGTTTAGGGCTAGAAAGAAAATTAGAATTATGGTCAGGGCTAGGGTTATGGTTTTGGTTATTATAAGGCTAGGTTTAGGGCTAGGTTGAGGGCTAGGGTTTGTTTTAGGGTTATGGCAAGAATTGGAGCTAGGGCTAGTGTCTGGTCTAGGGTTATGTTTAGGGACAGATTTAGGGTTAAGTTTATTGCTAGGTCTAGTGTTAGAATTAGGTTTAGAGTAAGGGTCAGGTTTAGAGCTAAATGTATTATTAGGGATAGGGTCAGGTTTAGGGTTTAGTTTAGGTTAGGATTTAGGGTTAGGGCTTGAATTAGAATTAGGTTAAGATTAAGGTAATGAGACTGTTAGGTTTAGGGTTTAGGTTAGGATTAGGGTAATTGATACGTTTAGAGTTAGCGATAGGGTCAGGGTTAGGCCTATGGTTAACTTTAGGGTAAGGTTATGATTAGGGTAATGGATAGTGTTAGAGCTAGGGTTAGGGCTAGGGTTATGGTTACTATTAGGCTTAGAGTTAGGGTTAGGGATAGGCTTAGGGTACAGTTTAGGGATTGAGCTAGTGTTAGTTCACACTAGGGCGAGGGTTAGGTTTAGGATTATGCCTATGTTAGAGTTAGAGTTAGAGTTAGGGTCTCGATACTGTTAGTGTTAGAGCTAGGCTTATCATTAGGTTCAGGGTATTGGATAGGGTTTAATGTCAGGTTAGGTTATGGTTAGGATGAGGGTTAATTTTAAGGTAATGTTTAGGGTTTGAGCTACGATTAGGTTAGGGTTAGGGTTAGGGTTAGGGTAATGGATAGATTTATAGATTTTATAGGTCTTAGGGTTTGGCCTAGGGTTAGCATTAAGTGTAGGGATAGGGCTAGTTTTATCATTAGTGTTAGGGTTATGGCCAGTGTTAGGGTGAAGTTAAGGCTTAGGGTTAGGGTTATATTTAGAGTTAGGTTTAGATCTAGGATTAGGTCTAGGGTGAAGGTTAGGTCTCAGGTTTAGGCTACAGATAGGGCTAGGTATTGGGTTGTGAAAAGTGATAAGTTTAGAACTATTAATAGAACTAGGGTGAGAGTTAAAGTTAGTCATAGGGCTAGAGTTACAGTTAATTAGGGTTAATTAGGGTGAAAGCCAGAATTAGGACTAGGGTTAATTAGTGTTAAGGTTAGGTTTAGCTTCATGTTAGGTTTAGGTTTCATGTTAGGTTTAGGTTAATGGAGAGGGTTAGTGTTAGGCCTAGGGTTAGCATTAGGTTTATGGTTATTGTTTGGGTAATTGATCGATTTAGAGCTATGGTTTGTGCTAGAATTATGTTTAGGATTAGGGCTAGAGTTAGGGTTAGGGTTGTGGTTAAGGCTAGGGTTAGGGTTGGGGTTAAGTTTAGGATAAGGGTTAGGGTTTAAGCTAGGGTTAGTGCTAAGTCTAGGGTTAGGTTTAGGGTTAGGTCAAGGGTTAGGGTTAGTATTAGGGTTAGGGTTAGTGTTAGGCTTAGGGTTTTCTTACCATTAGGTTAATGGTAATGCTCATGGATTTAGTAAGTGTTAGGTCTAAGTTGAGGGTTCAGGTTAGAATCAGAGCTAGGGATAGAGTTAGATTTATGGTTAGAGCTAGGGTTAGCATTAGGTTTAGGGTTATGTTTAGGTTAATGGATAGAGATAGAGCTAGTGTTTGTGCTATGGTTACCAATAGGATTAGGGCTAGGATTAGGGTTAGAGTTTGGGCTAGGGTATTTTTAGGGGAATGATTAGGGTTTGAGCTAGATTTAGGGCGAGAGCTAAGTTTTGGGTTCAGCGTTAGGTCTGGGCAAAAGATTACGGTAGGTTTAGGGTTAGGGTTAGGGTTAGGGCTACGTTTATCATTAGGGTTAGGATAAGGGTTATAGTAATGGATATTGTTAAATGTTAGGTTTAGGATTAGGTTTAGATTTTATTTTAGGTTTAAGGTTAAGGCATGGTTAGGTTTAGGTTTCTGGTATGTGTTAGGGTTTGAGCTAGGGTTAGGGCTATGGCAAGTGTTAGATTTAGGGTTAGGTCTAGGATTAATTTTCCAGTTAGTGTTAGGGTTAGGGTTCAGGTTATGGCTAGTTTTACCAATAGGGTTAGGGATAGGGTTAGGGTAATGTGTATGTTCAGAGCTAGGTTTAGGGATAGGGTTAAGTATAGGGTTAGGGTTAGGGTTAGGGTTAGAGTTAGGGATAAGTCTAAGTTTATATTTAGGGAAAGATCGGCATTGAGTTAAGTTTAGGACTAATGCTACAGTTAGGGTTAGGATTAGCACTAGGGTTAGGGTTATGGTTATACTTAGGGCTAACTTTAGGCTTAGAATTCACTCTAGGTTTTGTGTTAGGTTAAGGTGCAGGGTTATTGTTATGGGTAATGTAAGAGCTAGGATTATGATTAGGGCTAGTTGTAGGGTTAGGATTATAGCTAGGTCTAGTGTTAGGTTTAGATTTTCGGTTAGGGTCAGGCTCAGAGATAGCTTAGTGTTAAATGCAGGGTCCGTGTTCAACTTAGTGTTAGGGTTAAGGTTAAAGCCAGAATTAGGACTAGGTTTATGTCTAGTTGTAGAATTAGTCTTTGCATTAGGTTAAGCCTTATTGTTGGGGCTAGGGCTAAGTTTTTGTTTAAGTCTAGGGCTAGAGTTAAGGCTAGATTCAGGATTAGGTTTAGGTCTAGGGCTAGTGGTAGAGTCCGGTTTAGTACAAGTTTACCGGTAGGGCTAGTGTTAGAGTTTGGTCTAGGGTTAGGGTCAGATTTAGACCTAGGTTTAGTGTTATGGTCAGAATAAAGCTGAGAGTTAAAGTTAGGGTTAGGGATAGGTTAGAGCTAGAAATAGGGCTAGATTTAGGACTATTAATAGGGTTAGGATTTTGATTAGCCTAAGGATTAGGGATAGGTCTAGGGTTACCATTAAGGTTAGGGTTTTTCTTAGGTTTAGGGATAGAGTTCAAGCTAGTGTTAGGATTAGGTATTGAGTGAGTGTTAAAGCTAGGTTTCGGGCTCTGATTAGGGCTAGATTTTGTGTTAGCATTATGGCTTGGAATAGGGCAACAAGTAATGTAAGAATCAGGGTTACAATTAAGGTTAGCTTTAGAGTTAGTGTTAGGGGTAGTTCTCGTGTTAGGGTTAGATTTAAGTTTAGGATGAATTTAGAGCTGGGGTTATTGTTATGATAGGAGTCAGGGACAGGGTTAGTTTTAGGGTTAGGTTTAGGAATCAAATTAGAGCTAGTGTTAGGGTTTGGTTTAAGGTTAGAGTGGTGTTTCAGAGCTAGGGTAAGTGTTAGGGTATAAGTCAGGATCAGGGTTAATTTTAAGGTTAGGGTTAGGACTCGAATTAGAGCTGGGATTAGTTCTATGTGTAATTGCGGGTTTGGTTTAAGTTAAGGTTTAGGGTTAGTCTATTGTTCAGTTTTGTTTTATCCCAGGGAAACTCTTAGCCCTAGTTTTATGATTAGCATTTGGGTTAGGTGTAGTGTTAGAGTTAGGCTTAGGCTATGGTTAGGCATACATTTAGAGTTAGGCTTAGATCTAGCATTAGGCTAGGAATAAGGATAAGGCATGGGTTAGTGTTAGGGTTAGGTTATGGTCAGAGATTGGATTAGAACTAGGAATAGGGCTAGTGTGAGAGTTAGAGTTTGTCTTAGGGCTAGGGTTAGGGGTAGAGTTTCGGCTAGGGTTTGTTTAGTGTAAGGGTTAGAGTTTGAGCTAGAGTTAGGGCTAGGGCTAAGTTGAGGGTTAGGTTCAGCATTAGGTCTAGGATAGGATTACAGTAACTTTAGGGTTTGGTTTAGGGTTAGGGCTAGGTTTATTAGTAGTATTAGGATAAGTGTTAGGGTAATGG
>NW_026000452.1:0-2505 GCF_001458135.2 Marmota marmota marmota | reverse complement strand
CCGTCAATTGGCTTGGTGTATCTTCCTCCCTTCTGCTTGTCATGGTCGTTCAGCTAAAATTTGGGGATCAACAGAGGTGAGGCAAAGAACCTCACCCCTCCACTGATACAAAGACCTATCCACAGGTGTGGCTGTATACTGGACCAGTAGTCAGTGACGGGTAAGATCCAATTGCAGTGGTACCAACCTAAGACAGGAGGCTGACGCCTTGAGGTCAGCTCATCTGATTACAGGTAAGGACCATATGTACTATTGGACAACCTAAGGCAGGCATGGTCCCTCAGCCACATGCTTGTTGTTTAAACAGAGAGGGGGAGATGTTGAGAGCCACAGCCGAAGGGGCCCCAGCAAACTTCCAGCTGCCAGCTGATGATTGGCTCACAGCGGCCCCAGCAACTTCTAGCTGCCAACTGATTGGCTCCTCTGCCGTGATGCTCATTGGGCTGTTTCCCCGCCCTTTCAGACCATGGAGCTGCTCATTGGGGGACGTTTTTTGGCTCCGCCCATGCTACCCAGCCAATGGGCCTCAAGAGCAGGAGGAGTGGGGGAGGTTGAGAGGCTTGTGGGAAGCCGGTGGTGGCAGTTGGGCTCTGAGGGTTTTTCCTGAGGAGCTGTTTTGTTTGGCATGTGTGGTTCTAAAAATAAAGTTTGTTTCTTTTGACAAGTGGCTCCTGAATTGTGCCCCAGCCAGACTGCGGCAGTCCTCCATGCAGCTGTGGGTATGTGTATACAGTTGTGTATGGGGTTGAATGGGTGTCCTCCATGCAGCTGTGGGTATGTATACAGTTGTGTATGAGGTTGAGTGAGTATCCTCCATGCAGCTCTGCATGTATACAGTTGTGTATGAGGTTGAGTGAGTGTCCTCCATGCACAATGTACCGTCCACGTGCTTGAGATGAACAAGCAGGATGATGTCCACTCCAAGGCATCTGCTCCTTCTTTCAAAGTTCCTGTTCACAAACTTCCGAATCCCTCGCTGGTCAAAGGAAGCACAAAGCCAGCAGCCCTGATGGCCAGACTGGGAACCGCCTGCAGCACAGGCCAGACAGTCTTTATTTCTAATAGGAGTCGTTTTGCAGGTCTATCTTGGAATCCTGGCTTGCCCTAGTGTTTGGAAGTCACACTTGGACTGAGATCCAGCTACTTCAGTGTTACATCATATACTCCATCTATTTTTTTTTTAATGTGGATATTAGCCTGACCGTTCAGTTATTTTGAGGATAAGATGGGAAAAAAGGTGTGAAAATATCTAGTTCAGAGCTTCAAAACATTTCAATACATTTTTGTTAGTGTACAGTCTTTACAGAAATATTCAGTACGAAATAATACCACCTTCACTCCAGTAACTGAGGAATAATTAACCAAGTCATTCCTCTGCCTCTCTCACTCCGACTTGGGAACCTAGCCCCAAATGAGAAGTGCAGAGCAGAAAGGAGCCACCGGGGGCAGGCGGGGAAGCAGGGAGGGTGGGGGATGGCAGCAGGACACAGCTGGAGGAGGGGATCATATAGCACAACCCTGCAGCTACAGTCTAACATTAAGTACGCATCGAAAAATAACCAGGGAGAAGCATCTGCAGGCTCCGACAGGCAGCTATGACGGTATATGAAGAGTGGAAGTGTGATCCCCTGATTTGAGGATGGCCTGTGTCGTGTTATCAGTGCATCCTGCGGATGAGTACGGCATCATGTGATAGTAATGTCATTATAGCTATGACAGTTAATATCAGTTGGAGGATTCCTTCCTAGAACACCAAACTATTCTCTACTTTAACACACTTGCTATAAATTTGTTTTGCTTTGATATTTGCCTTCTGTTTGCTGCTTTTATTAGTATATGGTAAACTTGGTTGAAAGCAGTAAAGCTGTTGCCAGAGGTTGCTACAGATGAGAAGAGGGGATTTCCAATGGGACTGATCAAGACCCAGAGTAAGAAGTGCATTCTGCATGTGATCCAGTCTACAGACAAACACATGAAAACAATGACACGTGTCCCACTGTCCAGAGCACTGTTGTGAGATACACTCTGGCATTCATGCTGATTCTATCCTTTTCTACACTAGCTAAAAAATACTGCTTGTCCTTCTGACCCCTACTGAATCGATTTCAGGACCATTCATGCTTCTATAAAACAGATTTAGAAGGTAACTTTGGCCTCACATCTAGAGAAAACCCCTTATTACTTATGAAAATAAGATCCAGGGCTGTTTAGACACTGTTCCTACCCCAGCTATAATGTAAAGAATTAATGTTTAAAGGTAATCCTGATGAGATCCTATGCATTTAGAAAATATGTTGATATTGGAAAAAATATGGAAAAATATTGGAAAAAATATTTAAAAATATGTTGATATTGCTATTTCTGTTATTTAAAAATCTTCCTGAATTTTTGTTTTTACTTTTGCAGTACTGGGAATTGAATACAGAGACGCTCTACCACTGAGCTACATCCCCAGCCCTTTTTTTGAATTTGGGGACAGGACTTCCCTAAGTTGCTGAACTTGTT
>NW_026000451.1:0-2505 GCF_001458135.2 Marmota marmota marmota | reverse complement strand
AAATTTGGGGGCCAACAGAGGTGAGGCAAAGAACCTCACCCCCCCACTGGCACCAAGGCCAAATTTGGGGGCCAACAGAGGTGAGGCAAAGAACCTCACCCCCCCACTGGTGCATAGGCCTATCCACAAGTATGGCTGTATGCTGGACCAGTAGTCAGTGACGGGTAAGATCCAATTGCAGTGGTACCAACCTAAGACAGGAGGCTGACGCCTTGAGGTCAGCTCATCTGATGACAGGTAAGAGCCATATGTAGTATTGGACAGCTTAACAGGCACGGTCCCTAAGCCACATGCTTGGTGCTTAATTAAACAGAAGGGGGGAGATGCTGAGAGCCATAGCCAAGTAGGAATGACGCATGGCATTTTTGATTGAAAGGTGACATCAGCAAGCCATTGAGATGATAATGGTTATGTTAGATGTGTATTCAATTGGATATTAGACCCCTGCTGTCCGCCTTGGCCTGCTACTTTGGAGCTCTCCCAGGGATTCTCGGAGAGTTCCCATTGGTTGGGGAAGTGCAGGAGGAGGGATTTCTGGAGGAGGGATTTCCAGTTGGTGTGGTGTGTCCTGGGAGAAGGCCACGTGTGTGGCGTTCGTGGGAGTTTTGGAAATAAAGTTTGTTCCTGCTTGAGTGGCTCGTGATTTTGTGCCCAGCCAGACTGCAGCAGTAACCCAAAGTTCTTGTTCTCTATCAGGTGGGGCATGGATAGTTAAGGGCATTCAGCATCAAAGCAGTCCAGAGGTCCATGGTGGCAGTTGACAGGTGACTGGACAAGGCATATATATGGCAGGAATCATGCAAATGGCCAAAGTTGTAGTAATTTCCTGAGTTCAGTTTCCTTTTTCTCAAAGTGTACCATGATGCAGCAACCTGTACTGTTCAGGCAGAGAAAGTGGGAGTTTCTCCAAAGCAAAAAGAACTCCCCAGCAGCTGCTGGGATGGTCCTTCAGTCCCTTCTTTGCTTACAGGAACAGTTCCTCTGGTTCCATCAGAGGCAACTCTCCTGCAGCTGGCTTTCAACAAGTTCACCAGCACCAGGAATCCTCAGCATGGAAGTGTGGTTCCTTGGAGAGCCAGGCCTTCCCAAGAAAGCTGGAGTGGGGGCTGCTCTGGGGTCCCTTCTAGGGTGCCAAATTTGTTGCCAAAATTTGGTCCTTGTCCCTGAGACCAATCCAATAACAAGGACATGGGTTTGAGAAAAAGGAAAAAGAAGGTTTATTGCTTTGCCAGCAAAAGAGAAACATAGAGGACCGCTTTCCCAAAGCAGGAACAGGGGGCTTTTATAGAGGTGATTTAGAGAAAATGAGATTAGGGAGGAGAGATCAGGAAGGAAAGAAGGTCGGGGAAAGAAGATCAGGAAGGAGAAGGTTAGAGAAAATAAAGATCAGAGAGGAGAAGATCTGGGAAAAGGTTAGGGAAAAGAAGATCAGGAAGGAGAAAGTCAGGGAGAAGAAAGTTGCGTAAAAGAAAAAAACATTTAAGTTTCAAAGCACAAGGGATATTGTCAAAGCATTAAGTGAACCCCTGTTACAAAACCTCTGACTTCATTCTTACTTTTTTGAGATTGCTTTGCCTATTTGGGTTCTTTGAGACCCCAAATTAGGATTGTTTTTTGTTTCTACAAAAAAAAAAAAATGCCATTGGGATTTTCATAGGCATTTTGTTGAATCTGTAGGTTATTTTGGGTTAATGGACATTTTAACAACATTAAGTCTTCCAATCCATGAGCACAAAATGCCTTTCCATTTATTTGTATCTTCTTTAATTTCTTCTAGCAATGTTTTGTTTTGCAGTGTATAAGCCTTTTACTTCCTTGGTTATGTTTATTCCTAAGAATTTTATCCTTTTTTGAAGCTGTTGTAAATGGGCTGGTTTTCTCCAATTTGTGTGTGCTGTTTATGTATCCTGTAACTTTGCTGAAATTATGACTCAATTCAAATTGCTAAAATGCGGCGCCCCTCCCCTGACTCAGGCAATGGCAAGGCCCTACTGAGGTGGATGGCGCAAGGCGTCCATCCTCTGGAGGAGCGCAGTATGTTTCTGGGAATGGGCTGATTTGTTTTTGTATTCCTTTAATAAGTATAGTTGCGATTTCTCATATGACCATTAAGTATGAAGGAAAAAACATGACTTTCCCAATTAATGCAACTACTTCTAAAGAATAGATCTGTTTGCTCTAAATGCAATGATTCAGCTGTGGAGTGTAAATTGTTAATGTCTAATGAAAAACTCCCTGTATTCCTGTCAAGGAAGTTTTTGAGAAATTAAATTAAAATCTAGAGAAGAAAAATTAATGTTAAGAAGACAGATTAGTGCTCGGTACTGGGCAACTTGTTCTTGTTCCTGTGCACAATGGTTTGTGCTCTTACTCTTGTTTGATTAAAATTAATAACAAGTCAACCACTTGCCGTAACCATGGCACCGGTTCCAGTCAGTAAGTCAAGAAAGAATAGTCAAGGTATAGGCCAATAGTTTGGGACATTTCTAACTATTATTAAAGGTT
>NW_026000450.1:0-2505 GCF_001458135.2 Marmota marmota marmota | reverse complement strand
GAGACAGAGAGAGATACTGAGACAGAGAGAGATACTGAGACAGAGAGACAGAGATACTGAGACAGAGAGAGACACTGAGACTGAGAGACAGAGATACTGACACAGAGAGAGATACTGAGACAGAGAGACAGAGAGAGATACTGAGACAGAGAGAGATACTGAGACAGAGAAAGAGACAGAGATACTGAGACAGAGATACTGAGACAGAGAGAGAGACAGAGAGATACTGAGACAGAGAGACAGAGACAGAGGGAGAGAGAGAGGGAGAGAGACAGAGAGATACTGAGACAGAAGGAGAGACAGAGACAGAGAGGGAGAGAGAGACACTGAGACAGAGAGAAAGAGAGAGGGAGGGAGAGAGGGAGGGACAGACACTGAGACAGAGAAGGACACACAGAGTACCTCAGGTCCCCCTGACCTCATCTTCCTTCCAGGCCCAGCTCTAGCGGCCACAGGTGGGGGCCACCCGACACATGGCCTTTGGGGATCCGAGCATTCAGTCCATGAGAGTGGTCAGGTGGGGACAGGGCAGGACTTGCTCAGGGCCTTCTCTCTGCCAGCAGGCCTGGTCCTCGCCCTGTCCTACACCGGCCTCAGGCTGCTTCAGCGCCTCCCCTGGCCGCCCGTTGGGGAGCCTGCTGTGTGTGGGACTGGGCGCTGGGAGAGGCTCCGAGGCACAGACTGCCCGCCCTTCCCCTGCCCGGTGGCCGTGGCCTGCCTCTGTCCCGATTGCTGCTCTCGCCAGGCTGGGATTCTTGGGAGGCACCACACGGCCTCCTGGCCCAGAGGAACGGGAGGCTGCTGCCCAGGGCTGCTGGCCGTGGCCGTCCCTGGGGGCCTGGCGGCCGCGGCCATATAGGAAGGTCTTCTTGTTCCTCGGCAGAGTCTCCCTGAGGTACTCGAGAGGCCACGGGCTGCATCCCTCTGCCCGCGCCGTGAGGAGCCAGGGTCTCGGGAGGGCTCTGCCAGCCGCACAGTGGCCGTAATCAGGATGCTCTCTTAGGAGAGACAGCCGCTCGGCCATCGGCTTTGGGGTTGCAGCTTAATATATTTTTGAAAAGATGTAAGAGAAATATGAGGCCAAGGAAGCAGGACAGCCATGGGCATTGGCGCGCAGAACGGAGGGACAGCAAGGGGCCACTGTGGGTCACACTCAAAGGAAGGAGATGTCCACAGAAGGGGAGTGCTGGGCTCGGGGCCAGGTGTGGTGTTCCTGGCCCTAGGCCAAGCAGAGGCTGTCTGCCACCTTGCCATGCAGATGCCAGAGGGCCCCTGAACCCTGGCCCAGCTCCCCCTGGACATGGGTGTCACCATATGGCATGGGCTGAACACTAGCCAGTGTTTAGTCTCTTTCCGTGTGGCCTGGCTTGTCCCTCTCTGCACCCTGCCAGCCTGCTTCCTGCTTCCTAGGGAGGGGACTATTTGCTGGGGGAGGGGCTGCTGCAGTGGGAGGGGCCACTGCACCAGGTAATTGCTCTGACCTTGGGCTCTACAAGCCCCTCAGGGTCAGGACAGTTTTTCTTGGATGGAGAGGAGTGGAGGAGGCTAGGAGGAGCCGGGTGTCCTCTGGGGCTGTCCTCAGGCAGGGTGGGCCCCAGCTCAGGGCCTGCAGGAAGGAGAGACCCCTCACCCGAGTGTGGTGGTCTCCTTGCTCTGAGCTCATCACCTGGGGGCAAAGGGCAGGAACTTGGAGGGTCTGTGTGTGGCCTTTCCCAGGTGAGCAGGGCCTCAGAGGCAGGTCTAAGCCACACGGGGTGAGGGGGTTTGGGGTGGTATCTGCGCTGCGCAAGTCCCAGAGCACAAGGAGCGGCTTTTCTCCGTTGTTTTCAAGGAGCCTGGGGCTCAGGTCCAGTCCACACCAGCAGCAGAGGCATTTACATGTGCCACATTCCCTTGTCAGCACAGTCCTGAGAGGTCCAGGCCACGGGGCCCATCCTTAGGACCACGAAGCTGGGGCACAGTCATCAGGTGAGGTGACTCGTCCGGGCCACCAGACAGGGAAGCAGAGGGATTGGGGTGTGCGTGCCCTCACATGGCTCCAAAGAGGAGGTGTGAGGAGGGTACTGCCCACCCTGAGGAGCAGGGGAGCTGGGGGACCTGGAGGGGCTGGGGGCACTGGGGGGAGCTGGGAGGAGCTGCCCATGACTGCCCAGCTTCCTGGATGTCCCCCTATGTCCCCAGCTCCCCCCAGCTCCTCCCAGCTTCCCCCTGCTCCCCCAACTCCCCCCATGTTCCCCATGTCCCCCCAGCTCCCCCACTACCCCCCACTACCCCCATGTCCCCCCCCGCTCCCCCAGCTCCCCCACTACCCCCTGTTCCCCCCTGCTCTCCCCAGCTCCCCCAGCTCCCCCTCTCTTGGGTTCGAGGCCCAGGAGGTCAGCACAGCCTCTGTCCTGGTTTGGTCGCTGTCCCCTCAGGTAGGAGAATCCTGCTGACCTTGAGAGCTCCTTCATTCCCCACTCCCCGGGGTCCTCTCCTGCCCCCCTTTAGGCGGCTCCGTGGCCC
>NW_026000449.1:0-2505 GCF_001458135.2 Marmota marmota marmota | reverse complement strand
CCAGAACGCTTCTGCCAACCCCCCCAGGAGAGGCCCCGCCTCTTTCCCCCCCAGCTCCCACTGCCCTGCAGCCCCCTCTCTCGGGCGCCACTCTAGTTGTGCAGAAACTGCTGCGAGGGCCCGTGCTTCTTCTCACTCCTGGCTGACTCAGCACTTCCCCTTCTCCTCCTGTTGCTCCCACCTGAGCTGATTGACTGACTGTGCCGATGAGATGTGGGCTGAGGACGGTGCTCCACGTGGATAGTTCTGTAACCGTCACAAAGCCCCTCAGAGGTAGGTGGTACCTATCATAGCTCGTTTGCTCCCCAAGGGATGCAGTGGCAAACAGTTGCTGAAATGTAGCGTTGTTTTAGGCGTTGTGGGCCACGTCACCTCTATTCCATCTTCTCCCTGCTGCCAACCGAGCCTAAAGCCACCGTGGGCCACAGGTGAGCGTGTGTGTGCCAGTGAAACCACTCGCAAGAGCGGGCAGTGGGCAGGCGGCCTGAGGGCTGCTGTTGGCTGAGCTCTGCTTTGGACAGACTGCGAGGCTCGGGAGGCCGGGTGCTGTGTCTGCATGGGCCACCTGGGTCACAGCACAGGGACCAGCCCCCAGAGCTGCCTCCGCGCTGTTTTTCTTCCCACTGCCACCCAGGGTGGGTGGATCTGAGGAAGAAGCGAGGCGTTGGCCACTGCTGAGCATGCCCACTTCCTGGCTTAGTGTGTCACCACCTGCCACCCCCTTTGCTGAGTGGCTCTCATGGAGAGCCTCCCTGGCCCTTCCTCTGCTCTCTGGGGTCCCAGCTCCTGCAGGCCCTCCTCGGGCAGTCTCTCCCATGGATCCCACCCCATGGTGGTCAGACCCTCCTCACCCTCCCTGCCCCCCTTACAGCTTCCCCACATGGCAATGTCCCCTCAGATGCCAACGTCTCCAAAGGGACACAGAGTCCTACACAATCATGGGATGCTATGACCTAGACACAGTCCCAGCCCACGTGCAGACCAGTCACTCCAGAGGTCCCTGCCTGGGCTCCAACAGGACCCGTGTCTTGGCCATGCCACCCCCTGCTCCGCAGGGCTGCTGGGCAAACAGAGGGCTGCCCCCCTTTTCCTGAGAATGCTTCTTAGTTCCATTATTTTTAAAACAACTCTAAATGCAGAGTCACGGTACGATCTAGGAGTGACGTGAAAACACGGCTTTAGGAGCACTCACTCAATCCTGGGTTCCGAGCAGATAGTTTAGGGAGGAAGGGTGGATGGGGTGGTCTAAATGCAAGATCACACTTTCCCCGGGGTTGTGTTGAAAGCATTGCGTGCCTGAAATAGGGCCACCGTCTCCGACTTCAGAAACGCTCAACGCGGCACCCCCTTCCCATGGGCCGGGGCTGCAGCAATGACAGGGCTTCTCAGAGCTCCTGTTGCCACCAGACCCCTCGGTGCTGCTGCTGCCCCTGATGTTCTTGGCGACCGCTGGGCCTGGCCTACAGCTCGTGGGATGCGGGTTTTCCACACACAGGTTGGCCTAAGCTCAAGAATGGGGATTGTTCTCACTAGTAGTGGCCAGGCCAGGAGCCCTGGCTGGCTGTGGACCCGAGTGGGCTCTGTGGTGAGTGGCAAGACACTGCCTGGGCTCAGAGGTCATGGTCAGCGGGGCAGCAGCCTGCTGGGGAGTCTGCTCTGTTCTCTCTCCCTCAGAGCAGCTGCCCAGGGCCTCACCCACCCCTGGCTTCTGTGGCTGGCCTGGAGGCACTCAGCTTCCGGGCTGGGCCACTGGCTGACCACGTGTCCCTTGGGTCAGTGCTACCTGGTACCCACAGCACTGGCTCAGGTCCTGCCCTTCCTGACATGAAATCCTTGTGCAAAGATGGCCTCTGTGTTCCGAGGCGAAGTGACACAGTCACAGAAGGGCCTCCATGCTCAGGATCATGCTTCACAGTCTCAGCTTGCTGCCACCATTTTCTCAAATTGCCTCCGTGGTTGTTCAGATAGGCCTGAAATTGATGCTTAATTGATTTTGTCCAGTCAATCACCTATGATTTGATGGAAAGTGGAAGGGGCCCTTCCTGGTGGAGACCCTTCCTGCAGTAGCCTAACTGGATGCAGAACCGAGCCACACTCAGAGCGGGTCACACCTCGATGTCAGTAAGAGCTTCAGGATTCTTCCTTCCTAAGGGCTCTATTCTTTTTCTCGAAATCCATTAACTGATTTTCCACTTATTTCCTGTACTGATATTTCTGTACTTGGTGTGTGCCTCTGGACAATTGAGCTGCCAGTTCCATTTTCCTGGGGTGCAACTTCAGAACCAGAATTATTGGATCACTCTCCTGGAAACTCCCAGCAAGCCTCTGCCTTGCTGTCCGTCACGTCCCTGGGACACGCCTTCAAGACTCGGTTCTGCCAGACTTGCTCTCCAGCCCGCCTCTCCTGGGCAGCCACCTGCCGGGACTGCTTGTTCCCTGAGCGTCCCTCTGTCTCAGGGTCCCCAGCCTGGACTTGGCTCTGCCTGCTCAGAGAGCCCTTTCTGC
>NW_026000448.1:0-2506 GCF_001458135.2 Marmota marmota marmota | reverse complement strand
AATCTTGACACACTCAATTAGTTCTCTGTGCATTCTGTATTATTTGCTCCCTATTGAAGTAGCCCCAAGCAGAAGCAAAAAAAAAAAAAATACTTTCATTTGAAAGAGTTTTCAAAGATTCCAAGAATTCCGAGGTTCATGGAATTTCAGCAAATATTTTTTTCACTAGATTTTTGATACTTGGCAGGAATGATCAGTCCTAAAGTAGCACTTGGCCTCCCCAAGTATCATTCTTCTAGTTTCATGCATTCCTTTTCAGGAACACTTTGAGATTATAGGTTTCACTTCATTTTCCCCTATAGCGATAGAAGCAGTTAGAACTCTAAATCATACATGGTTTGTGCTAGCTGCTTGAAACTTGACACACTCACTTAGTTCTCAGTGCGCTCTCTATGCCATGCTCCCTGTTGCAGTATCCCTAAACAGAAGAAAGGAAAAAACAGTTACATTTGAAAGAATTTGCAAGTTTCCACAGAACTCCGAGTTTACTGGAATCTGAGCAAATATTTTTTCACCCGATTTTGTGATACTTTGAAGAAATGACCATAATGCCATTCGCACTTGTAGTCCAAATTTCATTTTTGTAGGTTGAAGCATTTGTTTGCAGGAACAATTTGATTTTTTAGGTTCTACTTAGTATTCCCCTATAGGGATAGAGGCATTGGAAATTCAAATATAACTAGGTTTGTGCTGGCTGCTTGAAACTTGAAAAGCTCAATTAGTTCTCAGTGCACTCTCTATGCTTTGTTCCCTCTTGAAGTAGACCTAAGCAGAGGCAAGGAAAAAAGACTTTGAATTTTTAGGTTTCACTTCAGTTTTCCCAATAAGGAGAGGGTCATTTGGCACTATATATCGAATAAGGTTTGTGCTAGCTTCTTGAAACTTGACACACTCAATTAGTTCTGTGTGCATTATCTATTCTTTGTTCCTGTTGAAATAGCCCTAAGCAGAGGCAAGGAAAAAATACTTTCATTTGAAAGTGTTTGCCAAGACTCCAGAGAACTCCAAGTTTCCTGGAGTATCAGCAATTATATTTTTTCTCTTGGTCTTGTTGATACTTGGTAGGAATGTTTGGTCATCCAATAGCAGTTGTCGCCCCAAGATTTATTCTTCTAGGTTTAAGCATTCCTTTGCAGGAACACTTTGAGTATTTAGGTCTCATTTCATTTTCCCTCGTGAGCATAGAGGCATTTGGATCTCTAAATCCAACATGGTTTGTGCTTGCTTCTTGAAACTTGACAAGTGTAATTAGTTCTCAGTGCACTCTCTATGCTTTGTTCCATGTTGAAGTAGCCCTAAGCAGAGGCAAGGAAGAAAACACTTTGATTTTTAAGCATTCCCCAACCCTCCACAGAACTTCGAGTTTATTTCAGTCTCATCAAATATCTTTTCACCCAATCTTGTTGATCCTTTAAGGAATGACTGGTACTCCATTCACACCTGGCCACCCAAATCTCATTCTTCTAGGTTGAAGCGTTCGTTTGCAGAAACCCTTTGATTTTATAGTTTTCAGTTTGTTTTCCCCTATAAAAATAGAGGCAGTTGGAACACCAAATCAAAGAATATTTGTGCTAGCTGCTTGAAACTTGACACACTCTATTAGATCTCAGTGCACTCTCTATGCTTTGTTCCCTGTTGAAGTAACCCTAAGCAGAGGCAAGGGAAAAACACTTTCATTTGAAAGTGTTTGCCAAGTTTCCATGGAAATCCGAGTTTACTGGAATCTCAACAGATATTTTTTCAAACGATTTTGTGATACTTTGAAGAAATGATCAGAACACCATTCACACTATAGCCCAAATTTCATTCTTCTAGGTTAAAGATTTCATTTGCAGGCACGCTTTGATTATTTAGGTTTCACATTGTTTTCCCCTATAGGGATAGATGTAGGTGGAACTCTAAATCGAACTAGGTTTGTGCTGGCTTCTTGAAACTTGAAACACTCAATTAGTTCTCAGTGCACTCTCTATGCTTTGTTCCCTGTTGAAGTAGCCCTAAGAAAATGGATGAAAAAAACACTTTTATTTGAACGTGCTAGCCAAGCATTTACAGAACTCTGAGTTTACTGAAATCTCAGCAAATATTTCTCACCCAAACTTGTTGATGCTTCTAAGGAATTATTGGTTTTCCATTCGCACTGGGCCACCCAAATTTCATTCTTCTATGTTGAAGTGTGCGTTTGCAGGACACTTTGAATTTTTCGGTTTCACTTTGATATCTCCTATAGTGATAGAAACTCTTTGCCAAGCTTCCACAGAACTCTGAGTTTACTGAGGGAATTTCAGCAAATATTTTTAAACACTATCTTGTTGATACTTTGAAGAAATGATTGGTACTCCAGTGGAACAGGTACCAACAAATTTCCTTTTTCTAGGTTGAAGCATTTGTTTGAAGAAACACTTTGAAATTTTAGGCTTCACTTCATTTTCCCCAATAGGGATAGAGGCAGTTGGAACTCTAAGTCAAACATGGTTTGTACTACCTTCTTGAAACTTGACACACTCAA
>NW_026000447.1:0-2506 GCF_001458135.2 Marmota marmota marmota | reverse complement strand
ATAGAGACATATACACATATGTGTATGTATGTGTATATATATATATATATATATATATATATATATATATATATATATATCTGATAGCATTACAAATGTTTCATCTGTACACGTTATATATATAATGGGCACCAGTGATTGTAGTACATATCAAGAGATGCTACCAGGCATAACCTGTCTTCACTAGGGGATGAGGGACCACCCTGTTTGGGTGTTTGGCAGGGTATTTATGGGTGAGGTATTTTTTTTTTTTTAAATATTTATTTATTTAGTTTTCGGCAGACACAACATCTTTGTTTGTACGTGGTGCTGAGGATCGAACCCGGGCCGCACACATGCCAGGCGAGCTTGCTACCGCTTGAGCCACATCCCCAGCCCTATGGGTGAGGTATTTATCTGCCTTGGTGATTTCACAAGGGCCTTCTCCACCAAATATTCTATCTCTACTGAACATGACATGTCCACATGGAGAAAAAATGAAAGTAAGGACTGATTCAATAAGCAGGCCCCCTTCCACAACTGGGAAGGTAGAAGGAAACTCTGAAGTAGCAGGGTGGTGCTAAAGGAGGGCATATACCTTCCTACCAGGATGGGAAGGGCATGAACAGAGGAAGTAGTGCCCATGATTCTAAAGCTCCCACTGCTCCCAGGTCAGGAAATACTCCGAAGGTTACCTGGTGGTGGCTGGTGAGAAGAGAATCTACCTTAGAAGCAGCCAGGACCAGAACCCAGTTCTTCATGGGGTGACAATAGTCTAAGCTTCCAGGAATACTTGATTTTTCTCCTTTGTAGCTGGGAGACTTTGTACAAGTAATTTTATTCTCTGTCTCAGTTTCTTCATTGCCCCAAATGTAAATAATATCTATCATTTATGGGTTATAGAAAGTAATACGAAAGCATGCATAAAGCACTGAACATACAATGGGTATCCAAAAGACAGTAATTTCTTTCTCTACTTTTTAAAGTTTAGACCACTCTTCCTTTCTCTGCTGTGCAATTTTGATGTACTCAAATGGGGACCAACCACTTTCCTCATTGGATTAGAGGAGAAGTTAGAGTCTTCATTCTTCATGTTTGTGTTTGCCATTTCAAAGTTCCCTGTTTCTAACCAAACGCATGTCATAAAAATAATTAAAAGGGAAAAATATGCTCAACTAAAAGGGGAAAAAATGACACACTATATATCAGTGAAGGGAAACCTTAATTTCTTAGTGGAAAGAGAAAAGAAAAATCTAGAAAGAAGAGAGGGGAAAAAAGAGAAGCAGAGATTTTTATCAATCTGTGAACATGTCATTTTATAAGTCAAAGTGAGGACAAGAATAAGTGCTATTATGGCAATTTTCAGTCTGTTTGCTATTTTGATTGCTGTGAATATGCTGGGGAATGGCAAGTGCTTTCTAAAATGGCATGTATTTATGTACTGATAAATAAAGCAGCAGGCAAATCTGGGGAGTCTCAAAACCAGCAGGGTGTTCTCTCTAGAGTAAGTTCTGAAGCAGCTACGGCAGAAGACATGGGTCTTGTGCTAGCAGCCTCATACCAAAGGCAGAGTATGACCATCGGCAGCTCACATCAGCTGTGTATTAGCTCCCTACAGCTGCTGCAACGAGTTATCAAAAAATAAATATCTGTAATTGCTTTTTCATTGTCTTAAAACAACCCCAAATTTTTATGTTATAGTTCTGGAGGTCAGAAGTTCAAACTGGATCCTTAGGACAGCATTTATTATGGGAGCTTTGGAAAGAATCAATTTCCTTTCTTTTTCTACCTTCTAGAGAATGCCCAAATTCCTTGGCTCATCCCTGTCTCTTCTGCTTCTCTTGTCACAGGGCCTTTTCTTTTCAATATTTTTTTTAGTTGTATTTGGACATAATACTTTTATTTTTATTTATTTTTTATGTGGTTCTGAGGATCTAACCCAGTGCCTCACACGTGGTAAGTAAGTGCTCCACCACTGAGCCACAACCCCAGCCCACCTGTCCTCTGATATGCCTCCCGATCATATGGGCTCTTGTGGCGACACTAGGCCTACCTGGATACTGCAGGATAATCTTCCAATCTCCACAGCCTTGTAGTAATCACAACTGCCAAGTCCATTTTGCAACATGAGGTAACATATTCATAGGTTTCAGGGATTAGGAGGCAGACATCTTTAAGGAACCAATATTCAGCCACCTCAGACTTATTCTCCAAAGGCTCATGGTCGCCATTGCCTCTAGAATAATGTGAGAATGAGAAGCCTGGCACTTGAGTCAGAATTCCAACGAATCTTGCCTCCACCCATCTCCAGAGAGACGTTCTTGAGTAAATTAATGGTGCTCGATGTATATTTCAACACATACATACATTGTGCACCAGTCAAATCAGGATTATTAGCATTTCTCTCTTATCATTCCTTTACATTTAGAGCCATTAAGCTCCTCTCTTCTAGATCATATATATATATATATATATATATATATATATATATATATATATATATTCATTCATTCAGCTATTTTGAATT